>NW_027555037.1:0-94075 GCF_964656455.1 Halichoerus grypus | reverse complement strand
GTGAGAGCCTGGGGACGGGTTCCGTTTCCTAAAATCGAGGGAGAGACAGCCCGGAGAGAAGGCAGCTCTCAACTCACACCATGGTTATGGGGCTAGTACCGTTGCCCCGGGTGTGTGTGCAGGCTTCATGAAAACCGCCTAACTCGAAGGAAAAACTCGCTGGAGAATCCATGCTTCAGCTAAAAGAGCCGCTCTTGAAGGTGGAAGCATTATGTTGTGTGCGTGCATGAGAGCCCTGCAAGGGAGTCCAAAGCTTTTTGTGAGTGAGCCTCAGGCCCCAGCAGAAGGCAGAACACGACTCCCCATGTGTTTCATCACGCTAGCACGGCAGCCCCACTTTTGCATGGAAGTCTAACAGCTAGTGTTCTAACTCGAAGAAACAACACTGTAGAGAAACCCTGCTTTAGCTACCGTCGACCTCTAGATGGAGGAAGTATTACACGGAGTACCGTGGCTGAGAGCCTGGGGAACGGGTTCCATACGTGAAACCAAGGGAGAAATAGGTCCGGGCAGAAGGCACCTCTGGACTCAGCTCTTGCTACCTGAAGCTAACACTACTGCTCCATGTGTGCTTGGAATGCTATGTGCTCGACACTGACTGGGAAGAAACAAGCCTGTCAAGAATCCCAGGTGCAGCTCATTCGCCTACCAGACTACTAACACCAAGAATCAATGCTGTAGCTTTACTGCGCTTTAGCTAACATTGCAGTTCCTGAAGCCGCAGGAGTTGTATAGTGTTCGTGTATGAGAGACCGGGGAAAGGGTCCCATACGTGAAATGGAGTGAGAAACAGGCCGGTGCGGAAGGCAGCTCTCAACTCACCTCTTGTTTATGAGGCCAGTACCCTTGCCCCGTGTGTTCCTGCAGGCCATAAGCCAACCGCCTAACTCAAAGGAACAACTCTGTAGAGAATTCCTGCTTCGGCTAAAAGAGCCATGCCTCAGGGTGGACGTATTGTGTGGTGGGCATGCGTGAGTGCACAGCAAGTGAGTACAAAAGCATTTTCCTTGTGAGACCCAGGCCCCAGAAGAAGCCAGAACACGACTCCCCACTTGCTCCATGAATCTAATACTGCGGCCCCACTTTTGCATGGAAGTCTGATAGTTAGCTTTCTAAGTCGAAGAAACAACACTGTAGAGAAACCGTGCTTTAGCTACTGTCGACCTCTCTGAGGGCGAAGCAGTTTAGGGTGTACTGAGGTTGGGAGCCCTGGGACGGTTTCAATATCATAATATCGGTGGAGGGACAGGCCGGCACAGAAGGCAGCTCTCAACTCACATCATGGTTATGGGGCTACTACCGTTGCCCAGGGTGTGTGTGCAGGCTTAAACACAGCCACCTAACTCGAAGGAAAAACTCGGTAGAGAGCCTGTGCTGCAGGTAAAACAGCTGCTCCTGAGGGTGGAAGCATTTTGTTGTGTGCGTGCGTGAGAGCACTGCAAGGGAGTCCAAAGCTTTCTGCGAGTGAGACTCAGGCCCCAGCGAAAGGCAGAACACGACTCCCCATGTGTTTCATCAAGCTAGCACGGCAGCGCCACTTTTCATGGAAGTCTAATAGCTAGCGTTCTAAGTCGAAGAAACAACACTGTAGAGAAGCCGTGCTTTAGCTACCGTCGACCTCTGTGTGGGCGAAGCAGTTTAGGGTGTACTGTGGCTGGCAGCCTGGGGACGGTTTCCATTTCGGAATATAGGGGGAGAGACAGTCCGGTACAGAAGGCAGCTCTCAACTCACTACATGCTTAAGGGGCTAGTTCCGTTGCCCCGTGGGTGTGTGCAGGCTTAAAGACAGCCACTTAACTCGAAGGAAAAACTCGGTAGGGAATCCGAGCTGCAGGTAAAACAGCTGCTCCTAAGGGTGGAAGCCTTTTGTTGTGTGCGTGCGTGAGAGCACTGCAAGGGAGTCCAAAGCATTTTGCGAGTGAGACTCAGGCCCCAGCGAAAGGCAGAACACGACTCCCCATGTGTTTTACCAAGCTAGCACGGCAGCCCCACATTTGCATGGAAGTCTAAGAGCTAGCGTTCTAACTCGAAGAAACTACACAGTAGAGAAACCGTGCTTTAGCTACCGTCGACCTCTCTGTGGGCGAAGCAGTTTAGGGTGTACTGTGGCTGAGAGCCTGGGGACATTTTCCATTTTGTAAAATCGGGGGAGAGACAGGCCGGTACAGAAGGCAGCTCTCAACTCACATCATGGTTATGGGGCTAGTACCGTTGCCCTGGGTGTGTGTGCAGGCTGAAAGACAGCCACCTAACTCAAAGGAAAAACACGGTAGAGAATCCGTGCTTCAGCTCAAACAGCCGCTCCTGAGGGTGGAAGCATTTGGTTGTGTGCGTGCGTGAGAGGACTGCAAGGGAGTCCAAAGTTTCTGCGAGTGAGACTCAGGCCCCAGCAAAAGGCAGAAGACGACTCCCCGTGTGTTTCATTTAGCTAGCACTGCGGCCCTACTTTTGCATGGAAATCTAATCGCTAGCGTTCTCCCTGGAAGAAACAACACGGTAGAGAAACCGTGCTTTAGCTACCATCCACCTCTCTGAGGGAGGAAGCACTTTCCAGGCTACCGTGGGTGAGAGCCTGAGGAACGGGTTCCTTACGTGAAACCGAGGGAGAAGGAGTCCGGGCCAGAAGGCTCCTCTCGACTCAGCTCTTGTTACCTGAAGCTAACACTTCGGCTCCATGTGTGCATAGGAATGCTAAGGGCTCCACACTGATTTGGCAGAAAGAAGCCGGTCAAGAACCCCAGCTTCAGCTCGTTCGCCTCTCCACAGGGTGGCAGCATTTTCAAGTCTGCTTGAGTGCAAACCTGGGGAAGGAGTCCCAGCCGAATTCGGAGGGAGAAATAAGCATGGGCAGAAGGCCCCTATGGACTCAACTCTTGTTTCGGGAAACTAGATCGGCTCTCCCGTGTGTGCGTGGAGTATTCAGTGCCATCCACGCAACGCAAAGGAACAAAACTGTAGAGAACCCGTGCCTCAGCAAAGATCGCCCTTCCTGAGCGTGCACTTCATCTGTTGTGTGTTTTTGTGAAAGCATGAGAAATGGAACCTAAACGTAACTCGGAGTGAGAAGCAGGCCTGGAAGGAAGGCTGCTGTCGACTCACCTCTTGTTTGAGGAGATTAGCACTGCTGTACCCTGTGTGCCTGGATGCCTAGTTCCCAGGCTACTAACACCAAGAATCAATCCTCTAGAGTGACTGCGCTTGAGTTAACATTGCCGTTCCTGAAGCAGGAGGAATTTGACCCTGCTCGTGTACGAGAGACCGGGGAAAGGGTCCCAGGCGTGAAATGGAGTGAGAAACAGGCCGGTGCGGAAGGCAGCTCTCAAGTCACCTCTGGTTGATGAGGCTAGTGCCCTTGCCCCGGGGGTGCCTGCAGGCCTAAAGCCAACCACCTAACTCAAAGGAACAACTCTGTAGGGAATTCCTGCTTCGGCTAAAAGAGCCATGCCTCAGGGTGGACGCATTTTGCTGTGTGCATGCGTGAGCGCACTGCAAGTGAGTCCAAAAGCATTTTCCTTGTGAGACCCAGGCCCCGGAAGAAGCCAGAACACGACTCCCCACTTGCTCCATGAAGCTAGGACTGCGGCCCCACTTTTGCATGGAAGTCTAACAGCTAGCTTTCTAACTCGGAGAAACAACACTGTAGAGAAACCGTGCTTTAGCTACCGTCGACCTCTCTGTGGGCGAAGCAGTTTAGGGTGTACTGTGGCTGAGAGCCTGGGGACGGTTTCCATTTCATCATATCGGGGGAGAGACAGGCTGGCACATAAGGCAGATCTGAACTCACTACATGGTTATGGGGCTAGTTCCGTTGCCCCGTGGGTGTGTGCAGGCTTAAACACAGCCACCTAACTCGAAGGAAAAACTCGCTTGAGAACCTGTGCTGCAGGTAAAAGAGCTGCTCCTGAGGGTGCAAGCATTCTGTTGTGTGCGTGCGTGAGAGCACTGCAAGGGAGTCCAAAGCTTTTTGCGAGTGAGACTCAGGCCCCAGCGAAAGGCAGAACACGACTGCCCATGTGTTTCATCAACCTAGCACGGCAGCCCCAGTTTTGCATGGAAGTCTAATAGCTAGCGTTCTAAGTCGAAGAAACAACACTGTAGAGAAGCCGTGCTTTAGCTACTGTCGACCTCTCTGTGGGCGAAGCAGTTTAGGGTGTACTGTGGCTGAGAGCCCTGGGACGGTTTCAATATCGTAATATTGTGGAGAGACAGGCCCTGACAGAAGGCAGCTCTCAACTCACATCATGGTTATGGGGCTAGTACCATTGCCCACGGTGTGTGTGCAGGCTTAAACACAGCCACCTAACTCGAAGGAAAATCCACACTTATAAAACTGGGCAGTCATCAAAGCATTTTGAGAGGGGCATGATAGGCTTTGACTTAGAGTTTAAAAGGTTTCCTCTGGATATTCTATTGAGAACAGTCTACAGGATGACATAGGGTGATGGAAAAGGGACCAGTTAAGAGGCTGTTATAATAATCTGGTAAAAAAATGGTGAGAGGTAGCAGAGAAGGCCCTATGAAGTGCTTGAATTTGCAATATATTGAAGGCAAAGTCAATAGTGTATGCTATTTGGGAGGGCATATGATAGACATCAGAGTGATTTTAGGATTTAGGGCCTGGATGACTGAAAGAATGGAGTTGCCACCAACTACAATTTGGAATGTGATCAATGGAGCAGATACTACAGGAGGATGAGGGAGCAGTAATTTTGGACATAAGCCTGAGATACTTGTCGGGCATCCAAGTGGAGATATCATGTGGGCAGTTGGATACATAGGGAGAAACTTAAGGGAAAGAGTGGTAAGGGAGGAGATGATCCTAGTTGTCTGAGTTGGGGTGTGTGTGTGTGTGTGTGTGTGTGCATGTGTATGTGTAGTATCAGCATATAGGTAACATTAAAAGCCATGAGACTAGATGAGATTACCAAGGGGCAAAGTCCAAGCTGGAAATAAAAGAGAGAATGAAGAAGAAAGCTTTGTGTTGTGGTGTTAAAGGAAGAGAAGAAAGTATGAAATAGTTATTTAGGAGAATGGGGACAGTGAATAGAGAAAGGAAATACAGTATTATTTCCAAGATGCATTAAAGGCACCTCTGAAGTTCATGGTCATAAATGTAAAGTAAGACCAGTCAATATGCTTTATGTTTCCCTCCAGCCATGTTCAGTTGTATGAAGACAGGTTGAGTACAAATGGAAAGTTGGGTTTAACATTTTAGACAACATTAAATATACCCTGCATGAACGATAGCTATTTGGGGAAATATATTGATAATTAGCATCAGACTTATGTTTAAGGAGAGAAGTCTGTATGTGCCAAGAATATTAGTCTTTTGGATGTACTTGGTTAGTCCAAGTATATAGGTTAAAAGGATATAATTAAATATATACATAGAAAAAAGGTACTCTGCATAAAAAAAAATTACCAAGTTTTCATAATGGAGAAAGTAGGGAATGAAGAGCAACATGGCAGGAATCCAAAGGTCTGAGGAAGCACATCACTAAGAAGAAATTTCTGGTGTCCAGGCAGCCAAGGAGCATTTATGAACAACAGTGACTAGTTTAATTATAACTTATTTTCAATATGTTAGGATAATAAAATCCAGTTACTCTAAACATTCAATAGAGACTGCCATGCACACAAAAACCTGAGTGAATGTGGGGAAAATCAGGCATAAGAGAAAACAAAGTGAGGCAAGAGTCAGAGCTCAAGAGAAGCAAGAACTTGAGATAAAAACTATTAGGGAAGACCTAAACCCACAGGGATGTGCAGAAAATTAGAAAGACATTAGACATGACATAGAGTTTGTGAGTTCAGGTCAATTTTTTTATTAAATTTTAAACAATAACAATAACTGATATTTCAGTTAAATAATGATAATAGCTACCATTTTTTGAATGCCTACTATGTGCCATACATGCCTACAGATGTGCCTACTGTGAATAAAATTTTTTTTAATTACAAGAACTTGGAAGAAAGGTATTATTAAATTTCATGATATAAAACATCTGCTTGTTTGTACTTTTTTATAATTGATATGTGCGATGCATTTGATATTTATCAATTTTATGATACTGTTATTAAATTGCTGCCATGTCTTATGTTGGATATTAAAATTAAGGAAATGTGACAATATTGTCTCTATATAAGTGATGAAACTAAAATTCAGAAAGATTATTTAACTTCTCTAATTTCCCATTGATGACTAAGCCATCTAGGTCTCTAGGACTCCAAACCTGTAATACCTCATATAAATTCTAGTTTATTTTTCCACTGTTTTAGAACCAGTCCTTATTCAGCCTAGCAAGCTTAATTCCATTTGCATACCCAAGAATACATGTTCGTGTCACGAAAGCAAAACATTTTCCCATAGCAACAGCTCATCAACCTAAAAAAAAGAAAAATCTTGTCAGTGGGGATACAGAAAGCATCTTGGTGGTAGAGACAAAAGCAAGTGATGTAACTATCTGATTTATCAAAGAAAGCAGAGGGGTCACAAAGAATAAGATAAATTCTGAAGGACAGAAAGAAATCTTGTTTTCTTAGTCAAGTAGAGAAAAGAAGAAAAAAAAAAAATCAGCCAGAAGTAATGGCTGAATTTGAAACACAAGAGTGAAACAATCAGTTGTCAAAAACAAACGATTCAACCAAAGCTATTATTTCATGGTAGAACAAGTTTTTATAAAACCGTTAGTTTACTATTAAGTAACCCCAACATACCTTTCAAGAAGATGTCCTTGTATGGATCTAAGCTATTCCAACCAGCCTGTGAGTCTTATGTTTTCCCAAACTGCACTATGTATTTTAGGTCCTAGGCTTAAGAACTCATGGCCCAGGTCTGAAGCTGTGGCTGAAGAGGCCAGAAATTAACTAAAACTGGTATTAGGTGTTAGGTGGGAGATGAAGAAGGTAGGAAGAATAGTAAGTCACAAGAGAGGGGGAATTCTGAACAGATATCTATATGTATATAGATATGTGTGTGTGTGTGCGTGTGTGTATGTGTGTGTGTGTGTAATAAATTCTAGCAGTCCGGGGAAGGAAGTACCAAGTAATACAATTAGAGCCACTGGGGAAGAGCTGTATTGGAAATATTATGCCCAGGGAATAGGCAAAATGGTTAGTGAGATAAGGTCCTAGAATACAAATTCATGGCAGTCATGAAATAAAGAGATTCATGTCAGAACAATGGCAAATGATGCATACAGTTAACTGAGATTTTTTTTAGCCATTTGCATTCTACCTTTTTTGCTACCACAAGCTTTCTCTGTTATAGTGATCCATTTCAGAAACCACTGAGTACCTCTATGACTCTATGCCTTAGATGCTCTACTGTTAAAATTTTGATCTGTTAAATTCCTATCCATATTTCAGCAATTTTTATCTAAAATAACTCAGCACTTAAACAACTTCCTCCCAAAGAACTGGTGAGGCTACCTAGACTTCTTACATTGGAATGCAATCAGTAGACTTTTAATTTTACAGCTTTTCTACAGTCTTTCAGCTTATACCTACTGTTCATACCCTTTATCCATGTATCTAATGGGTTGTCTTTTACTTACTGATTTCTGGATTTTCTTTATAGGTAATGAATACTAATCTTTTATTGTTGCATGCATTGCAAATATCTTCTCCCAGTGTATGATTTTTCTTAACTTTGTTTATAGGATCAATTTACCAATACCTTCATTTGTGGTTTGTCACTTTTCTTTTGACCTCCTTTAAGAAATCCTTTTTGGGGTGCCTGGGTGGCTGAGTTAAATGTCTGCGTTAGATCATGATCCTGAGGTCCTGGGATCAAGTCCTGAGTTGGGCTCCCTGCTCAACAGGGAGTCTGCTTCTTTCTCTCCCTCTCCTGCTCTCTCTCATGTGCTCTCTCCCTCTCTCTCATAAATAAGTAAAATCTTAAAAAAAAAAAAAAAGAAACCTTTTCCCATTAGTACATCATTACAGTCTCCTACATTCTCTTTCAAAAGTTTTAAAGTTTTGCTTATTATGTCTTTTTCTTTAATCAATCTAGAATTTTTGTATAGAGTGTGGGATAGGATACCAATATTTTTTCTGTAGGTAAGCCAATTGTTCTAGTACAATTTAGTTATATTTCACCATTTCACCATTTCTCACTTATTTCTAATGCTACCTATTATATTTACAAAGTCCCATATATGAATGAATCTATTTGCCTTCTGTATTATGATTAACTCTTTTTCCTGACTTTCAAAGCCCTATATTATCAAATCATATAGACCTCCAGTGTATACCCTAAAGACAACAAAAGCACTAAACCCACATTATCAGAAAAATCTTTGAGCTTGAAAGTAATACATGTTTTAAATAATCTGATATATAATTTTATAGATAAAAAACACAAGCCCAAAGAAGCTAAATGAGTTGCCCAAGGTGATTCAACCAGTCTAGTGTTAAAGCCTGTTCTGGAAATATGTTTACTCCATATATACTGCCGTGCATTGTCC
The DNA here is from genome assembly GCF_964656455.1 of Halichoerus grypus. NCBI lineage: Eukaryota > Metazoa > Chordata > Mammalia > Carnivora > Phocidae > Halichoerus > Halichoerus grypus. The sequence goes on along the minus strand of NW_027555037.1, from coordinate 85,607 downwards.
ACAGAACCAATGCTCAGCAAATATTAGATTGATTTACTGTTGGAATCAAATGACAGCATCAAATTAAATCAAATGGGGGACATGTGACTCGCTCAGTGCCCACTATGTGTTGGACACTATGCTAATATTCCCCTAAAACCAGAGTGATTTGCCTTTGAACTTTGGCCCATGAGTTCCAGTTTGTGTGCTCTTTTCTCTGCCTCTGTACCATGACTGATAATTATGAGAATACTTGTAGTCTGATAAGAAGATTCTATTCAAACTTGATTCCTACATTGCTGTAGTGCAATTTTCTCCAACATGCAGAAGAGAGCATTTTGGAAAACCACTGAATTATATGTAAATGTATATGTACATTATACAGGAATTATGAAGATAGACTTTCTTCTTAGAAATTAAAACTAAAACTGTTACCTACGTCTCTTGCTTCCACTTACTTATTCCATAAACATATGGTAAGAATCCCCAGTGGCTTTTACGGCTATCATTAATAAAGTTTCTGTCTAATAGGGTCTTATATCTAATTGTGGAATTAGGCTCATAGACAAACATTTATAATTCAATTGTAGTAACTGTTATTAAATAGATAAGAACAACAAGTTGCAGAAAAGTAGAACAAAAGATCAGAAATGATCACTCTACCTGGTAGAGTCCAGGAAACCCTTAAGAGTGGGAGTATATAGCTGAACTGAAAGTACAGGAAGGGAAACAAGTATTTGTGCATAGATATAAATGTTGATATAGAACATTATGACACAAATTTTTATTAAAGAATGGTGAAATTTTGTGTTCGTTGGTGATGTGTCAAACTTTTCTTCCCAAGATCTCACATTGTCATCAATATTGCTTAATATTTGTTAAGCAATTATTTTCCCTAGGTGCTATGAAGGCCTTGGGAATACAGGTGCAGACAATATAGATTTGATTACTGCTTTCAGAGGTAGGGTATCTACATAACTTAGCTTTGCGTACACTTTGATATTGCAAAGAAATACTATTAATACTTACAGTTTGACAACAGATATAAATCAGGATTGCCCTGAACTAACTAGAATTTGTCACCATATACAAAGGAAAATAACAGTGTGCAGTGTGACTATACAATGGGGTCCCTAACCCTTTTTAAGGTGTCATATAGAAGGCTGTGTAAATGAAATTTCTCCATAGAATCAGGGCAGGCTTTATCAGGATGCAACCCGTGCAGTTGCCCTATACCTAGAAGGTCTCCGCATCTGGTTTAAACCTCTACTGTTGCTGTCTTGAAATTGTGAATATTGTTTTAAATTAAATTTATTTATTTGACAGAGAGAGACACAGCGAGAGAGGACGCACAAGCAGAGGGAGTGGGAGAGGGAGAAGCAGGCTTCCTGCTGAGCAGGGAGCCCGAGGCGGGGCTCCATCCCAGGACCCTGGGATCATGACCTGAGCCCAAGGCAGACGCTTAATGACTGAGCCACCCAGGCACCCCTGTGAATATTTTTTTAAAAAGGGGCCCCACATATTCATTTTGTGCTGGGCCCAGCAAATTATGTATACAATACTATATAGAAAATACATAATCTGCTTTAGTAGGATGACAATCAAAAATGCCAGAGGATTCATGGACCATATAGCATGAGGCTTGTTGAAGGACCTGGAAATACTGGATTAAAAATATCTAAAAGATGAATTAATAGCTTCCCTAAAATTGAAAGTTCAGATGGGTCAAAGGAGAAGTAGAATTTTGTAGTTCAGTTCCAGAAGAGGGAAGAAGAATTCTTGGGAATCATAGGAAAACAGGAAAGGCAGAATTTTACTACAGTGGAAGGCAAGACATCATTACATGTAAACTCCCCAGTATCAGGTATTAAATCTGAGGCTTGGTGACCATCAAGTCATGATTGTTAAGAACAAATATTTCTATTCATTAAGAAAAGAATGAGAGGACTACATAGTCCAAACCAATCCTAAGATATCATATTTATGAAATACACTGAAACTTTCTTGTCAAAATGACTCATATTTCAGAATTCTATGAAGTGAAGAAGGGAACAAGAAACAATCTTTCAATTATCTTTTACTTGAAGCAGGGAAAAGGAAGAGAAAGTATAGAAGACTGATAGTATGCTCACTTAAGAAGTGTACAAATCATGCTGACCTTAGTTCTGGTTATGAGTCCCAAGACATGGCTTTAAAGTTAGCAAATGCTAATAAGTGCTCTTTATTCAACAAATGAATCTAATTTAGTTGCATAAGCTCTGCAAAGAACTTGTGAATTAAGACTTGATGTATCATTTTATAGATGAGGAAACTGAAGCTCAGAGTTGACTTTTTTTAGTCTATATAGCAGATGATTAGTTAATTGGTTTGTTTACTCATGAAGAAACTATTTTTTTAAAAGCTTTTATTTATTTATTTGACAGAGAGAAGGAACACAAGCAGGGGGAGTGGGAGAGGGAGAACCAGGCTTCCCGCCAAGCAGGGAGCCCGACACGGGGCTTGAACCCTCATGACTTGAGCCCAAGGCAGACGCTTTAAAAACTGAGCCACCCAGGCGCCCCATGAAGTAACTATTTTTTGAGTACCTAGTATGTTCAGGCACTGTGCTATGTACTAAGAATGCAAATACGAACAAGACAGAGTAGAGTTTATACTGCAACAAGTTAGCCAGGATATAGTAAACTTCTTTGCTTTGTTCTGTTCAAAAGGAAAAAACTCTCAGGCAACTTTTTTTTTGGTCAAGCAATTGTTATTTGGGGTAATTCTGATTTGCATGAACCATGTTTATTTAGCCTTTATTTCAAGCCTATGTGAATCTGGCACTATTATATCAGGAAGTGAATAAGGTATGTTCCTTGTCTTTTGAGAGGTATAAAAGAGACCTATATAAACAACTGACTGCAAGTACAAAACAGAATGAAATAAGTAGTAAATAGACTGGGAAATATTATAAAATGGGAGAGCAGAAGGAGAGGGAGACTCAAATGTGACTAGGCTATCAAGAAAGGTTTTGTGGAAAAGGTGAACTGAGAAACATGACAAGGGGAAAAAAGTTCAAAATTATGAGAATAAGTTTCAAAAGAGGAAACGCTATGACGTATCAAGCCATATATCCACAGCACATAACATAGTAACTAGCATATATCCAGTTAATAAGCAATAAGTATTTATTAAATTCATTAATATAAGAATTAATTTACTGCTGTGTGTTTAATGTTGAACAAGGAGAAAGAGCAAAATCACATTGTTATGAATATCCATGGAACATTTGAGTAGTGAGAAGACTGATAAGTATGAATGGTAAGTGATATGACAGGGTTTATGGACAGTGCTTATGGAAGAAAGAGGGAATGATGCTTGAAAGACAAGTAGGAATCAAATTGTGGAAAGCCTTATTTTTTAGATGAAGCTTGAAGTGAACTCACAGCAAATGACAAACCAGGAACTTTTAGCACCTAGCACCTATTACAGTGTCTTAAACAATAGTACGCTATATAAGTTTGCTGAATGAATAAGTAAAAATGTGAAATAATAAATGAGGGAAAGAGTGACATCTATCAGTTTGTTCAATAAACGTTTATTGAGCACAGTTCTGGTCTAAGTACTGTGAAACAAGAACAATGATGTCTATCCTCATTTACTTCCTCAGTTAATGTGATATATACACGCGTCCAGCCAACAGTGACAGTACTATGTGAGATGAGTACGAGAGCGAGAGAGAAAGCCCTTTGGAACACATTAGGAAGACTTCCTAACCCAGCTTCTGTGGATTTTCAGATTTATTTTATTTTGGGTTTTTCAGGACAGAGTGGTTAGTGAAGGACAATTAACAAGAAAAAAAGTGACGTCTACATTAAGGCATGAAATCATGCAGGAGTTGAGGGGAAGTAAGAATAAAGTGTACAGAGGTCTAGAAGGTAGAAAGGTTGACTAAAAATATTCAAAGAAGGCAATAGGAAGAGCTAAGGGTACAGAAGTAGAAAGGAAAGCGATGCAAGATAAAATTGGAAAAGAGAGAAACCGAATGCCAGCATAACAGTAGGGTGACTACAGCAATAGCTCACAGGAGAGGCAGCTAAGGCCATGGCAGTGACAGTGGAAAAGGAGGATGTCTTTCTGACTTCCACATACTCAGTGTTCAATAACTACTGCATGACAACAGGATTTGAGGACTAACTGCTTATGTGGGGTAAAGAAAGAGAAGAGAAAATGGACTCTGAAGTTTCTAGTTTGAGTGATTAAATTGATGTAGTCTATATAATTTGAGATTGGAAATATAGTTGTTGACCAGATTTTGAGGCTAAATTAGTCAATTTAGTTTTGGACATAACTTGTTTAAGAAATCTGCCCGCCATCTTTCTGGCATTCCCTAGCTGAGTGGAAATATATCTGGAGCTCAAACATCATGGTGTTAAAGAGCAACCCTTGGGAGAATCTTCTCCATTATACCACCAGGTAGCAATTTTTCCTTTTCATGGAAAGCAAATGAAATTAACAAGTGGTGGCTATTTTCTATTTTTGTTAAGTAAGAGATTGACACTATGTGCTTGCCCTTTCCAAAAAGGTAGGCTGTTCTCTACATTAAGTGATTACACAACACATCTGCTAATCTCCTATTGAAAGCCATTTTACTTAGAAATCATGCTTGTTTATCTTTTTATGTTTATGCCTAAATAAATAACTTGTAGGCAAATATGTCCCTTTGAATATTGAATAAAGCAAAACAAAATTATGCTTGGATGTTTCTTAATTTCTGCAGAAGGAGGATAATGAAAGGAATCTGAACAACCCCTTCTCCTTGATGAAAGAGTTGCCCAAAGGAACCTGTCTTTAGACTACTAGAAAGATCCTTCTATATCCACTCTTTTCACTAAGCTAGCCCTGCCAGGACTTCGTAGAACACTGACACATCTCACCTTTGACAAAGACCTGAATGCAGCATTTCTTGGCATTTGTTTTATGGGACATTGAGGGAAAGTAAGAACATTTCACTGGATTTCATCTATTGATGCCCTGAAATGTTGTTCTGATTGCAGCCAGAGAAATCAAAGTATAGTTTAGCCGAGACAGGGAGCCATCCTTTATTTTAAAGTCCATTAGAACTTTCATAAAGACAGATATAGCATTTGAGTCAGAACATCATCTAGGCAAATAGAGCATTTGAGTCCATGAGAAAGAATAAAAAGAAGAGAAACAGAGGCAGAGAGAGGGAGAGTGGGGAGAGAGGGCAAGAGAGAAAGAAGGAAGGAGAGAGAAGAGAAGGGGAGGGGAAGAGAGGGAAGAGGGAAAAGGTTGAGATGAACAATCTAAACTGAATATTCTAAAGAAACAAAATTTTGCAGTGAAGAAGAGAAAAATGAAAGAGGTTCAAGGGAAGGTGATGAGGAATGGTGGAAAGGGTGAAGACAGAGGTGAGACCCTATATCTGACCATCATGAGTTCTTTAGTAATTTTGGGCGAACCACTTTATACACACATTCCAACTTGGATGCAATGGGAAAAAAATCACTAAGTTTAGAGATGATACTTATGAGAGTAGTGATAAATGTGTGACGAGACATGGGTGTGTGTGAAATATTTTAGGCTTTTAAGAGAATATCCGACTTTTACATCACAGCATATTCCTCTTAGCTCCATTTCTCTACTTGGCCTCAATAGCTGTGATAAGGTCTGGTGGGATGACAAAATTAGCCTCTTATAAAGAGTCTATTTCTCATTGAGCCCGTCCCTCAGTATTTTGAGTGGAGAACAGAAATCAAATACACAAGTTCAATGCATTTTAGTCATTCAGGTTAATTCTTTTAATACAGATATATTGGCCAGATAGATGACACTTATGTTTAATCATTTTTCAATTCCAGTTATTCTTAATCCTAATTATGCTTGACCTGATTTACAGTGAACAGAAATTCATTTCCAACTAAGTAAACAGGAACCATAGAGCTTTTGTTATTTGTTAGAACAAGCCTTGTTAAATAGCAAGCATCTGCTCTCCATTCCAATTATTGTTTGTAGGTTTTAAGGGTCTAGGTTAAGTAGAGTTGTCAGATTTCACTTTGTTGGATAATGAAGTCAGAAAATGAATTAATAACAGCAGCTCAAATCTGTCCCATTTTACAGCTTGCTAGTGCATCCATTAGCTCATTGGATTCTGATATTGCTGGGAGGAAGTATGTCTGGCTCTTCATCTGTATAATGGGGATAGGAATCATATCCTCCTCCTAAGGTTGTGGTGAGGATTAAATGATTTAATAAATGCAGGGAGCTTAAAATTGTGCTGGGCACATAGCAAATATTCAGTAAGTATTAGCTATTTTTTGTTGATCCTATTATTATGGTTATTAAGTTCATTGTACTTTGTAAAGTCTGTATCACACTGAGAGAAGAAGGACAGGAAAAAAAGATGATGAGACAGGGAGAGGGAGGGAGACAGGCAGGGAGATGAATGTAAAGAAGAAAGGATTAATATTAGACTTATAGTTGAGAGGATCTAAACCTTGCCTATTTGAAAAGGCTATTTGGGGTAGTGCCATGTCATTAAGGAAAGTAGATTGAAGCAGATATATTAAGGTGGTATTGATTAGCTTTGTAAATATCCATTCTCTTGCAGTCAGTAATGGGAGATTTTTTTTAGATTAGAAGGAATGTGAGAAGACAGGGCTTTCCAGGGATTAAATTGAAGGATTAGGAACCACTAACCATTTGTATGACCCTGTGTGTTTATAATTAATATGCCAGGGCCAGAGCCACTTTCTCTATAATGTGGACCTCAATAATGGTTTCTTATATTTATCTCGTGATGAGGCTACTAAAGTAAATTCAGAAAGGCATTTGGAATCTTTCACATAGGCTGAATATAATAATAAAGAGTTTCAACAGATTGTACTGTGCAGTTGTTTTTATTCGTTGTTTCTTTTGTTCTATCTAGCCTGAGTTTAAGTCCTCATCATGCCTCATCTGAATGCTTGTATAACTTCTCACTTTTCAGTTCTTCCTTCCTTCAATCTATGTGCCATAATACCAAACACAGATCTGATCAAATTAATCCTATTGCCCAATGAATAATCAAGTTTATCACTATAATATGGATTTCACAACCTGAGACTAGAAACTTTATTAAACCTTATTCATTATGTCCTCATCTTTATAAGACATTATTCATTATACCCTTGTCTTTATAGGGGTCATCCAGGCTAATTTGCCATTGCTGTTTTACCATCATTTGCTGTGTAACCTTGGAAAAATTGCTTGGCCTCACTCAGACTCATTTTCCTGATTCTAGCAGTGATTCTCAATCTGGGGTGATCATGCATCCCAGGGACATTTGTCAATGTCTGGAGACATTTTTGAATTTCAAAGCTGGTGGGGAGAAGTGCCATTGACATCTAATGGATAAAGGCCAGGGATCCTGCTAAGCATCCTACAATGCACAGGACAGCCCCCCACTATAAAGAATTATTCATTCTCAAATGTTAAAAGTGTCAAGATCGAGAAGTTCTGCATTATGGAGATCATAAACCTACTGACTCATGTGATTGTAACAGTTCAAAGTTAAGTACCATGCAGTACCTGGCATTTACAAACACTCAACACATGTTCATTTTTATTGCCTGTCCAATCTTATTTCTTGCTTTTCCTGATTCCCGTTTTTTATTTATTTAACAAAACCTTCCTTGCTGCTTCCTTTGTGCCAAGCCCTTTAAAAATATTCATCCTCAAACTGGCCCCTGAATTTACCTTAAGTTCATGCCCATTTTACAGATGCGGAAACAAAGAAAAGTTGACTATCTTGGCTAAAATTACACAGCTTGTAAGTTACAGATGTAACATTTGAACATTGACAGTCTGACTCCACAATCTGGGTTCTGACTACTGTGTTGAGCTGTTTTTCTATACCCTGCTGTCCTACATACCAGTCATTTCAGACTTCTGTTTAGTTTCATGATATTTCAAGCATTTTTAAACCGCTAAACAAGAAATGATAAGTTTTTTAAAAAGACAGGAACACATTGTTGTTTCTCTTAGAATCCCCTGTAAGTAGCATGGTACTTAGCATGAACTAGACAGTATATGAATAAATGAACCAAACTATCAGCTAGAGTTCTCTGGTATGGTTTGTCTTCTAGTCAGCAGTACAGGATCAGGAAGACAGTCCTTGGCCCTAAAGCAGATTAAGCCCACTGATCTACCAGGGGCTTTGTCTTTGTCCTCTACCATGGCTTCCATAGCCTGAGCTCCAACTACCCAAACTAATCAAAACTGACCCTAAATGATTTCATGTGTACTGATCCTCCCAGGGGCTCTCCATGTGGCTTGATGAAAATGCTTTTGCAAACACAGATGCACTTGTATTCCCGTCATTTGCCAATGAAGCAGGCACTAACAGGAACAGATTTTGGTTCTTCAGCATCAAAGAAATAAACATTTATATTATCTTTTTAGTAAATAGGTAGGACGATCACTGAAGCCTTTCTATCTGTTATTATTTTGTGACACAACCCTAACACATTAAGTTTAACTTTCTCCTTATGTGTATAATAATCCAATATAAACATTGTTCTTAAGGCCCAGAATTTGGATTAAGAAGTCTTAAGTTTAAGTCCCCAGCTCTGCTACTTCCAAACTGTGTGACCATGGCCATGCTGATTAACCTCTCTGTGTTTCTGTTTCTTCAATCTGAGAGAAAGGACATTAATGCATAAAGACACATACACACACCACATTCATGACTATTTCAAGGATCAGATAAGATAAAGTACATGAAAGCACCTAGAAAAGTTTTATTTAAAAAACTGTGAATTTAGTTAATATTAGAGAAGTCATGATCATTTTTGTGAATCCTCACAAAGAAATAGGTTAAAAGAATGATTCAGGGGACACCTGGGTGGCTCAGTCAGTTAAGTGTCTTCCTTCGGCTTGGGTCATGATCCCAGGGTCCTGGGACTGAGCCCAGAGTCGGACTCCCAGCTTAGTGGGAAGCCTGCTTCTCCCTATGCCTGCTGCTCCCCAACTTGTGCTCTCTCTCTGTCTGTCAAATAAATAAATTAAATCTTTAAAAAAAATTGAAAAAAAGAATAATTCAGGAGTGGTACCATAAAACACAACTAAAATAGCTTTAAAAATGGATCAAAAAGGGGCACCTTGGTGGCTCATTCGGTTAAACATCTGCCTTCGGCTCAGGTCATGATCCCAGGATCCTGGGATCGAGCCCCTCATCAGGCTCCTTGCTCAGCGTGGAACCTGCTTCTCCCTCTCCCTCTGCCTGCCACTCCCCCTGCTTGTGCGCTCTCTCTCTCTATCAAATAAATAAATAAAGTCTTTAAAAAAATGGACCAAAAAAAAAAAAAAAAACCAGCTAAACAGGACTAATGATAGTTGATAAGATGCTAAAAGTCTCGTATTTGAGAGCACAGTTGCAGTTTTCACTTACTCTTTTCATCTTTATCAAGATATTTGGTTTATGGATCCCCATTTTAGGAGTGACTCATCAATATGCTCGGTCCTATATTCCTCCTCCAAGTTGCCCTCTCTTCTACCTTCATGACAGACAGGGGGCATCACATATAAAGGACATTCCACCAACGATTCTACGTGTATACAGTCTTGTCCTCAATCACTCTTCACCTCTGAATTGATGATGTTCCTGAATGCAGACTTAGGTTTTATAAAATGTTTTGTTGTTGTCTTTGCATGCTTAGAGCCTGCTCTTAACAAAGACTTTCCTTAACCACACTTTAGTTAGGCTCATCTGAGCCCTTTTGGACATGACCCTGTCCTGGGCCTTCTCCTCAAGAGCAAGAATCCTGCTAAGTCAGTTTAGCAAGAATCTCCCACCCTATATATCTGATCATCCACAATACATTTTCATATTCGTCATTTTCCACTCTCCCCCAGGTGATATCTGACCCCTCTAGCCTGCCTTCAGCTAGAATCCTGTCCAACCTGTTTTAGCCAGAATCTCCCCTTATTTCTGAAATTCTTTTTTAGTAGTTTTCCATCTACAGACCCCTACCGTGCCCCTTAACTGTAAATTACTATTTTTCCTTGTATTTGGCGTTGAGGTCAATCTCTCTCTACTGCAAAATTCCATTTCAGGAGTCACTTGAATGAAATCTTCATTACTGTCTTTAACAAGTGCAGAATATTTTTTTATTTAGCACTCTGAATTTGATTCTCTGAATTAACCCTTTTTTAAAGATTTTATTTATTTATTTGAGAGAGAGAGAGAGCACTTTGGAGGCGGGAGGGACAGATGGAGAGGGAGAGAGAGAGAAGCAGACTCCCCACTGAGCAGGTAGTCCAATGCAGGATCAATCCCAGGACCCTGGGATCATGACCTGAGCCGAAGGCAGATGCTTAACCTACTGAGCCACCCCTGCTCCCCCTGATTCAGCTCTTTTAAACAGTAACTCTGTTTCACAGTCATGATTATGCTGCCTCATGCCACCCTTGAAGAAATGCCCACCTCTAGCTAGGTTCAAGTCAGCTCTCAGCTCATACAGGCTTATGCCATCCTCCAGACTGGGCACCAACACATTGCCCTCTTCCTAAAATTGTAATTCTCTTATTGCCAGTAAAAGAAAGTTAAATGCCAAGCTTGGTCATACATGTGGTGTTCTCTATGTATGTATTCTCATTTAAGAAAAGTCATGTACTCACATTAGAACCTTAAGATCATACAATAAAATTCACTCACTGAGAAGTCCTTTATGACTCTTGTTTCTACCCAACAAGAATTTTAAAATAAAACAAGAACTAGTTGAAGCCAAAGCAGTGCATGTGGCAGATGCTTCTGCAATAGTGTTTTCAAGCTGGAGTTTATAAAGCCCATTGCCTATATATACCACATCTTCTTTATCCATTCATATGTTGATGGACATCCTGGCTCTTTCCATAGTTTGGCTATTGTGGACACTGCTGCTATAAACATTGGGGTGTGGGTGTATATATGTAATATACATATATATAAAATACACACACACACACACACACACACACACAGGAATATTACGCAGCCATCAGAAAATGAAATCTTGCCATTTGCAATGACGTGGTTGGAACTAGAGGGTATTATGCTAAGTGAAATAAGTCAATCAGTATCATATGATCTCACTGATATGAGGAATTTGAGAAACAAGACAGAAGATCATAGGGGAAGGGCAGGAAAAATGAAACAAGACGAAACCAGAGAGGGAGACAAATCATAAGAGACTCTTAATCTCAGGAAACAAACTGAGGGTTGCTGGAGTGGAGGGGGGTGGGAGAGATGGGGTGGCTGGGTGATGGACACTGGGGAGGGTATGTGCTATGGTGAGCTCTGTGAATTGTGTAAGACTGATTAATCATAGACCTGTACCCCTGAAACAATACATTATATGTTAATAAAAAAAAAACAAAGCCCATTGCCCTCCTTTAGCATAAATTGCTAATATACTTCACTTATAATATCTGCAGGTTGCTGCACAAATTTTAGCTGCAACTCAGTCCTCAGTCTCAGATATCTGGGTATAGATGTTGGAAAATTAGAGCAGTCAAGCTAATCAGAAGGAGCCATTAGGACCCCCAACAGGCAGGATCACAAATGAGATGATTTCACCTCTGAACCCTTCTTGGCTAATTGACTTGTACCTGTAAAAGTCATCCTAATTCAAATTCAGTTCCTGAATTCTCATTCCTTAAGCTCTTCTAATTTGTAGCAAAATAAGCCAAGAGAGGTTTCATCAAAGGTCAATTTTCAGACTCAAAGTGGGTGAGCAATATCAAAGAGATCTATATAGACACAAAGTAAGGCTTTACTACTCCCAACTAATCAAAGAAAGGGGAATTTTAAAAGTGTGAGTTTTAGGCATTTTTAAAAGAAATTAAAATAAATATATTCTGAAGAGTACCATAATTTGAACTTTGTGTTGCTGGTTTATTGTCCAATGAAGATTCCTGTTCTCACAAACAAACAAGATTGATTTATAAACAGGAGCAGCAATCTGCATACTGTCTTTGTAGATTGCTCTTTTAACAGATTAAAAATTTCCCCTTTTAATCATGTTACCCAATATAGTTTAAGACAAACTATATAGCTAAAAATGAAACCAAAGAAAATCTCAGGATTTCAAACTCGAAAAATGCACAAGTTCAGTTTTCTTCTATAATCTTACATAGTATAGTTCAAAGAGAAATGGACTAGAAGTTAGAAGACCTGAGTTTTCTTCTCAGCTCCAAACATTATTTTCAAGTCAATTGTTTCATTAATTTATTTCTTCAGCAATTATTTATAGTGTTAATTCTGTGTTTTGTGCTGCTTCAGACATTAGAGATACAGAGGTGACAAAAAGAGCACACAATATTACGGATCTTAGCTGCACTTGGAAAAGACAGGACAATAAAAACAGTAAACATACATATATATAATTTCACATGGTAGCTAGTTACATATTTTTTTTATTTTTATTTTTAAAGATTTTATTTATTTATTTGACAGAGAGAGAGACACAGCGAGAGAGGGCGATGTGGGGCTCGATCCCAGGACCCTGGGATCTTGACCTGAGCCGAAGGCAGACGCTTAATGACTGAGCCACAGTTGCCCCCCCCTTTTTTTAAAATAGCAGTGCAAAGGGATAGAATGTGAAGTGTGAGGGTATGGGAAACCAGGATTCAAATTAATACAGGGTGATTAGGAAAACTCTCTAAGTAGATATTTGAGCTGAGCCTTGAATAGGAAGAAAATCCTATCAGCCTCAGTCTCCTTATCTGAAAAATGAGGATAACGATAGTACACATTCCATAAGTTTGTTTGAAGTATTAAGGTCTTGCACTGAAAATACTAACCAGTTGAATGATGGCACATTGTAAATACTCAACGATAATGGTTACTAAGGTTATTATTAGGCATTGCAATGATGATAAGTTTGAATATATTTAATATAATACAAATAATAAATGTTCTCTAGAGAGGATGGAGTCAGGTGGCATCACTGTTGAAAATAATTAAGAAACTAGGTAGAATGATGACAAAATAGTAAGGAAAAAACTAAAAAATCAAAAGCTATATCATCACCTATCACAGTTCTATTACCACTCATTATCATATTAGATTGAAAATACTGCTGCTTATTTATATAACATCTTTTATCTGAGCACCTTACTGTGCTTGGATCATATCTGGGGAGAAAAAACTATTAATCTCTGCTGATGTTTGATCAAAATAGGCTTTGTCAGTTACAACACTACAAGATGGAATCAGAATTACAGGTGAGCTAGAGTCTTGTGTTTTATACAGAACATGATTTTCTAACCTTTTAGAGCTCCAGCAGTAGCAAGATGTAGAATATGCATTTGTTTGAGAGACACAGATCTCTGAGTAACAATCATTCCTTGCCACTTACTAGCTATGTAACTTTTAAGAACATAGATACTTAACATCCTGAAGGCTTAGTTTTCCTATCTGTAAAAGGAAAACTGTAGTTCCTAATCACAGGCTGCTTTTGATGTCTAAGTGATAAAATAAATACAAAACCAACTAGCACAATGTTGGTGATAGAATAGTAAATGGAAAAGATGTGGTCCCTCTCTTGTGAAACTTAACCTAGTTGGAAAGAAAAACCCACACATAAATATGATTACAATTGGGCAAAATACCATGAGAAATAAAATAGCATAAAAATGATGAAATAATAATGAAAATATTGTGAAGAAGGCCGTGGACTATTTTTTTGGAGCATTGCCTTTTTTGAAATAAATTCAAAGAGGACAGAAGTCATGCTTCCTATAGTTACTTGGAGTAGGGCCTAACATAACAAAAATGTCATACTTAAAAAATTGATTTGATAAAGGCAACTGATTATTGCAGTTTCATAGTATAAACAGGTAAGGGAAATATAGCAATAGGAAAATAAAAAGATTACTAAGACAGAGTGTCTGCTCCATGCTTCAGTGAATCTAAAATCTCGAGGGAGATAGAAAGGAAGAAATACCCTTGGCCAAAGAACAGAACTCCTCTATCTGAAAAGATTGCCCTCTTACACAGCCTCTAGAGGAAAGAACAAAGACAAACAGATGCAAGGGAGAAAGAGAAAACCCACCTTGCCAGCAGATCAGCCCAGTCGGATTTGTCAACCAAAGAGGTTACTATTTTGTCAGAACCACATCCTACCCAGTGGCCACAGGAACAAGGCAGAATGCCACAACTGAATTAAGGGGGCACAAGTGTTGGCTTTGTCTCAAAAGGAGATGAAAAAAAGAAACGCGTGCTGACCTTCTGAATTCGGGGAGTCCAGGTTTCAGAACTTCACATCCATTTGTAAATAACTTGTGAAGTACTCCAATTTACTTGACAAGTATAGGCACAACTGAATGAACTTTCATAATTGCCAAGTAAGTCTTAGGAGAGATGTTGTCTACTGTTAATTACCTCTCTTTGTTATTTTTCCCTTAGATATTTACCCACCTAAAGAATAAAGGTCCTCAGCCACCCAAACCAAAAGTAAGATAGAAGGTCCTTTTCCTATTAAGAAAGAGTCAAAGATTTTGCTTACATTACTTCCACAAATGCATAACAAAGACTAAAAGAAACCATAGGGCCCCAGAAATTGTCCATTTTTCTCACACATGGTAGGGGCTTAAAAGTCATTATTGAATAATTGACCCTATTTCCTGAGACTAATTGTCCAAAGAGTATGTTTATACACTTTCTGGTAGCCTGTTTAATATCCTGCCACTGCAATTGTGAAAAACAAAAAGAAATGGCAGCTAGGAATGGGAATTTTTCTGTTATGTGTTTTTTTTAACACTACAGATTTCACACATACACATAAATTGCATTTTCTTCAAGCAAATTTACTAGTTTCTGTCACTCAAATGACTGTTCTTGTTTCCTCAGAAAACTCAAACTACCTGTCTAATCGAAGCAGTAGTTTTCTTGCAACATAATATAAAACATTTTGGCGAAGAGCAACCCCAGTAATAAAAAAAAGAATTAATGAATATGACAAATACTTCATTAACCTTCTATTCTTATCCTTATGATAGAAAGCTACGTAAAAATACTTTTGAGTCTTTTTTTTTTTTTAATAAGGTAAGGAGTCAAGCAGATACCTGAAATAGAAATCCTGAGATTCTTTTGAATGTTGATTCCATTCAAAGAGTATCCAGTGATGTGCTTTCTATTTTTTGAGGATAGATGAGATTGAAAGAAGTGGATTGAAAGAGAAAAGTCACTGAAGTTGGTAATAACAATAACAACATTTTTATTAGAGGCTAAAGAAAAGTTCTCAGACTCAGAAAATTATTTTGTGAATCTTAAAGGTACATAAGAACATAAGGTACATAAATATCTTAAAGAAACAAGGCAGATGGGACAGCATTAGTAGTATCTGTCCTCCACTTCCAATTCATAGGGCAGAGGAGAGGGGCCTCCCACTGTTAGCATCTTTATGTTCCCTACACTTCCTTTGGCAGAGGAATGCTATCAGCCTTCATTTCTGGATATCATTAGTCCTGAAGTCAGATACATTTTGGCAATTGTGGATGACTATCCCACAACCTTAAAGATACCTAGAGAATCTAGCAGAAGTTCCTGAAATAAATATTTAGGCTTTTAAATTATAGACTGCAAAGGCTATAAAATTATAACAATAATACCAAAAGAATTAGTCTCTCTTCAAATCACAGCATGGTGGGATTTGAACAAAGAATATTTTCAAAGGAGCAACATTCTCTGGTTTGGTATAATTTACATGAAGTAAGTGTAAGCAACCTATATTTTTATCCAGATCAAAAATTGTGTGTATCATATTAATTACTGTAAAAAGCTAATCATTTTTTTAAAAAGGAAAGATAATGTCTATGAGTTTTTGTTTGTTTGTTTTCATTTTCTAGTCATTTGTTATCAGGAAGATTTTTCCTGTTAAAATCCACAAGTTTCCAAAAAAGCTGCATTTGGAAATATGGAACATCTTGGTGTGCAGGCAGTGTAGTATAGTGATTGAGTGTTAGACTTTGCAGACTAGTCAGCCTGATTTGTACTTTAAGCTGCATGAATACTAGCTCCATATTATGTCACACTCACTTATTTTCTGTGTTAGATACAGTGTATTCAATTGACACTCCACCTCTATTCCCACTTCTTCTTAGGATGCCTCCCTTTGGAGTAGAGGCTGAAAGACTGAAAACGACATTTCCCAGATTCCCTTGCAGCAGGATCTGGTGACAAATTAGGATCAAGCAGGAGATTGCACTCACAGAAGTTTTTAAAAGTAAAGGAGAGATCATGTAGACCATATTTTCATTGCACTTAGTTTTGTTTTGTTTTATTTTGTTTTTGCTGGTTAAAAATATAGAAAGGAGAGCTTTTTCTGCAACAGTGCACCCTAGTATCTAGATCTGTAAGTTTAAAGAGGGGATCACAATGGCTTCAGAAACTTCCTGGTCCTTTCTTCCACTTCCAGCTTTAGCTGTATGTTCTTTTAATCAAGAGCTCAGCAGAGACCTCCTGATCCCCCACCTTTCCCCTGGAGATCAGCCCTGTCCTGTTCTGTTTGTTGAACATTGTTCCCAGAGGCCCCACCTAGAGCCCACTCCTCCCACTTTTCAGTGATTTTTATAAGCACCTAAATCCACGTGTTAAATCCATTTCTATTTAAACTCTCTTAAGAGTTTAGCTCCCTCATCTATAAATTGGGGCAGATTGGGTGTTTACTTAATAAGGGTGTTTCAAGAATAAAGTAAGATGACTTAAGTAAACATTTAACCCAATTCCAGACACACAATAAGCACCCACAGTATATTAGAGCTTATTATTTAAATATTAGTTTAATGCTACTCTGCCCACTAATGCACTCTTTCTAAACCTTGGGCATTCATTCGATAATGATAATAGGAACAACTGAAAAAGAAATCGAATAGGAACACTTGAGATAAGAGAAAATATTTCCAGGATCTCCTAATTATGTTAAGAAGAAGGCTGTGAAACAAGCATATTCCATAAAGAGAGATAATTATCTGGAAAAAGAGGCTCCAGGAAAAAGAAGAAATGTGTCCCTGGCCACAAAAGAAAACTTTAAAAGGATGACATAAGAACAGGGAACAACTGAAAAGGAATGAAATAAAGGGATTTTTTAAGCCAACACTATCACATTAAAACAATCAACTGTGGACATTTAATAAAAATGCCTCAAGTACCAGGACTACAAACCAAAAGTAAAACTTTTGACACTAGACAGCCGGATGTCTTAGAGTAAGGTATTTATTCTTCTGCTTCTAGTAACCTGAAATGCCTACTGCCTTGTTCACTGCACCTTGACCTGGAATTATTTTAGTGGTATTTAATTCCTGACCTAAGGAAAATGCATGAGGGGGTTAATTTTAAGAACCAGCAGAAATAAGGATTATGAGAGTATTTATAGCATAGTTCTTAATCATTTTCACCATCTTTTGGATGTGCTTTAAATTAAGCAATTGCTCTCCCACCTTTGTCAGGTTCAGTCAATCAATCCTGCCTGTGAGTTTAAGCAGTATCTCTCTTATGCAAATTGGAGGTCACATAATAGGAGATAAAATTAGGAGAGGCTCTACAAAGAGGCTTTAATGGGAGCTATTGATCTGCTAAAAGCAGCTTTCCTTTTGCATCCTGGTTCCCCCAGCAAAGATGTTGTTATAAATTCAGATGTAGATACAATTCCAAAATGGGACCCATCTCTTCCTGTTCACCCCTTCAAACCTTAGATATTACAAAATGAATATATAGAATTTATGACACAATCAGAAGTAGAGCCCAGATTTCCTTCTGCCCCACTCAAGTAAGTTTTCTACCATATTACACTCTTACTTCCAATTCATATAATTTATGCCCTAAAGTGATTTATTTCTTAATGAGTTATCTGGTAAGGCTCAGTATACACTCTAAATTAATTGTTTTATTCTTAACATTGCATTTCATTATATACTAGGTAGCTCTAGTTTCAGAGAGATACACAAATCTTCATATAAATGTCATTCTCAACATTTCACTTTACTGTACACAGGGTAGATCAAGTTTTAGAGAAATTCATAAATCTTCATATGAATATGACAGTCACCGTGGAGACTGGGATTTGAGAAATACAATTTACAAGTTCACATGAGAAGTCTTGACTTCACTCAGCTCATAGACATATTGGTAGGCTCTGAGAAGAAAAAATTCTCATGAAACAAAACTATAAAGAAGGTGGAAAGATAGTATATTTTTCTTATCCAGTAAAAAAAAAAAAAAAAGTCTTTGTTTTTAGGGAGAATCAATAAGAATTTCAATGTGATGGAGAGCATGCCTAATTTGCATCTAAGCAACCCATTCCAAACACATTAGGAAAGATTCTCAAGAAAGTTTGGCTTTTCTGATCTTGTCAAAAATTCCGTTAAGTGATATCTGGAGAAATCATTTCATCACTCAGGGCTTTAGAGTTTCTTGTCAGTGAAATGAAAATATGGCTCTTGTTTTCAAATTGGGTTCTATAGAGTCCCAGACCTCTGATTGAAGGTCAATGAGTACAAGAGGGAGCCACATAGGTGGGATTTCAAGAAAAGACCTTTGTCTCTTTCATGAGTTTCACTGATGGTTTTGTTTAAAGATAAGTGTTCACTACTAAAAAAAAGTGAGCCTTGATTATTTGAGCTCATTTCTAGATCTGAAATTCTAAGATTTCAAATAGCTGACTTGTCAGATCTAGCTTTTAGTAATTGAATCAAGACAAGGTAGAGTAGGAAAATAATTTCTCCTCTACCCTTCTAACTTTTCAGCTGGGATCCTTTTAACAAAAGAGATTAACAAGAGAAAAGCATACAAATTGATTTAATATAAGGTTTAGGAGGCACAGGAGACTACATAAAGAAATGAAGTCCTGAAGAAATGATTAAATTTGAGTGTTTTGATGCTAAGTTTGATGGAAGGTGGAAAGTTGTAGAAAGATACGATAGGACAAAGTGAGCTAAGTGTAGTAAACTAGGGGAAACTTACCAAACCCTCTCACATGAGGGTTTTACGACCTGCTTCAGGGGAAGGTCAGAAAGTCCTTTATGTGTATTCAATTTCTCAAATTCCTCCAGGTTGAAGTATTCAGTATGCCAAAGTGCCATCTTTTGGGGTAGCATATCCTGAAACCCATCACTGTCAGGAGAATTTGCCTTAGAAGTAGAAATAAAGGAATGTCACAAATCAAACTATAAGAGAAGGTACACATTTTTTCCTTTGAGAAAATGTCTTAGTTGGGTCTTACATTATGCCTCTGGTATCTTGAGTTCACTCCGGTGTGGGTGTAAATCCTGCTAGAGTTAGCAAACAGCAGATACTGGACAAGCCCTCTGTGTGCAGTTATAGTTATTTAGTCAACAAATACTTCCTGAGTCTTACCAGGCATGCTTAACAATTCTAGGCCTCAGGAATAAAGAGATATGTAGTCATGTTCATTGGCTTCTTGGAGTTTCCACTATCATGGGAGAGGCAGGCATTAAACAGATATACCCAATACATATTTTCACTTTCTTTTTAAACTTTTTATTGTGGAAGAATTTTAGATTCACACAGAAGTTGAAGAGAGAGTACAGAGAGTTCCTGTACACTCTCCACCCAGTTCTCCCTAATGTTAACATCTTACATCATCATGATACATTTGTCAAAAGAAGGAAATTAATATTGGTAAATATTATTAACTAAGCTAGAGACTTTATTTGGATTTTTTTTAAAGATTTTATTTATTTATCTGACAGAGACACAGCGAGAGAGGGAACACAAGCAGGGGAAGTGGGAGAGGGAGAAGCAGGCTCCCCGCGGAGCAGGGAGCCTGATGCGGGGCTCGATCCCAGGACCCCGAGATCATGACCTGAGCTGAAGGCAGACGCCTAACGACTGAGTCACCGAGGCGCCCTGACTTTATTTGGATTTTGACAATTTTTCCACTAATGTCCTTTCTCTGTTCCCAAATCCAATCTAGGATACCACATTACATTTAATCATCATGCCTCCTTAGTCTCCTTCAATCTGCAACAGTGTCTCAATTTTTTCTTACTTTTCATGACTTTGATACTTTTGGAAAGTACTGTTAAGGAGTTTTGTACCATATCCCTCAATTTGAGTTTGTATATTTTTCTCATGATTAGACTGGGGTTATGGGTTTTGGAAAGGAATATTATAGAAGTAAAGTGTACTTTTGTCACATTATATTAGGGGAGACATGCTATCAGCATGAGTTATCATTGGTGATATTAACTTTGATCACCTGGCCAAGAAGTAGAGCCATGTTTCTCTACTGCAAAGTGACTGTTTTTACCCTCCCGTGCTCTTCAGTAGAAGTGTCACTGTGCCCAGCCTGCACTCCAGGGGAAGAGAATTAAGCTTCACCTCCTAGAGGGACAGTGTCTACATTTGTTATTTGGAATTCTTCTCTAAGAAAGAGCTGTCTCCTCAACTAATTTCCAAAAAATAGTTTTACAATGTATTATAAGTACCATATAGGAAAATAAAAGGGAGACATGGAGAGATAATAGGAGAGATTTATTTAGAAAGTTCTTTGAACAAGACACCAACCTTCAGGTCTCCTACACTGATGCCCCAAAAGACATGGGGGAAGCAAAAGAGAAAATGACAGGAGAAAAATGTACCATTACTTGTTTTCTTTCCTGCCCCACCATCCATTGCAGGGATTACTTACACCCAGTATTAGTGGTGTGGAGAGATAGCTTCAGGAAAAAAAAAAACCTGTGACAAAATAAAAAACCTGCAAAACTCTACCTGGGACATGAACAGAATTCTTGTACTACTTGATGGCTACTATTAAAATACCGAGTATCTTGAAGGGATTCTTGAAAAAATAGCTAACTTGAGCAAAAGAAAAGAAAAAAGTCACAAGTTGATTTTACTACCTGAGATATTATTTGAGAGGTTACATCTCTTTACTTCCTCTTTTCATATTTATTAAGCAGAGTTGTTGTTACAAGGAGTACCGTGGCTGAGAGCCTGGGGAACGGGTTCCATACGTGAACCAAGGGAGAAATAGGTCCGGGCAAATGGCACCTCTGGACTCAGCTCTTGCTACCTGAAGCTAACACTACTGCTCCATGTGTGCTTGGAATGCTATGTGCTCGACACTGACTGGGAAGAAACAAGCCTGTCAAGAATCCCAGGTGCAGCTCATTCGCCTACCAGACTACTAACACCAAGAATCAATGCTGTAGCGTTACTGCGCTTTAGCTAACATTGCAGTTCCTGAAGCCGCAGGAGTTGTATAGTGTTCGTGTATGAGAGACCGGGGAAAGGGTCCCATACGTGAAATGGAGTGAGAAACAGGCCGGTGCGGAAGGCAGCTCTCAACTCACCTCTTGTTTATGAGGCCAGTACCCTTGCCCCGTGTGTTCCTGCAGGCCATAAGCCAACCGCCTAACTCAAAGGAACAACTCTGTAGAGAATTCCTGCTTCGGCTAAAAGAGCCATGCCTCAGGGTGGACGCATTGTGTGGTGTGCATGCGTGAGTGCACAGCAAGTGAGTCCAAAAGCATTTTCCTTGTGAGACCCAGGCCCCAGAAGAAGCCAGAACACGACTCCCCACTTGCTCCATGAATCTAATACTGCGGCCCCACTTTTGCATGGAAGTCTGATAGTTAGCTTTCTAAGTCGAAGAAACAACACTGTAGAGAAACCGTGCTTTAGCTACCGTCGACCTCTCTGAGGGCGAAGCAGTTTAGGGTGTACCGAGGTTGGGAGCCCTGGGACGGTTTCAATACCATAATATCGGTGGAGGGACAGGCCGGCACAGAAGGCAGCTCTCAACTCACATCATGGTTATGGGGCTACTACCGTTGCCCAGGGTGTGTGTGCAGGCTTAAACACAGCCACCTAACTCGAAGGAAAAACTCGGTAGAGAGCCTGTGCTGCAGGTAAAACAGCTGCTCCTGAGGGTGGAAGCATTTTGTTGTGTGCGTGCGTGAGAGCACTGCAAGGGAGTCCAAAGCTTTCTGCGAGTGAGACTCAGGCCCCAGCGAAAGGCAGAACACCACTCCCCATGTGTTTCATCAAGCTAGCACGGCAGCGCCACTTTTCAGGGAAGTCTAATAGCTAGCGTTCTAAGTCGAAGAAACAACACTGTAGAGAAGCCGTGCTTTAGCTACCGTCGACCTCTGTGTGGGCGAAGCAGTTTAGGGTGTACTGTGGCTGGCAGCCTGGGGACGGTTTCCATTTCGGAATATAGGGGGAGAGACAGTCCGGTACAGAAGGCAGCTCTCAACTCACTACATGCTTAAGGGGCTAGTTCCGTTGCCCCGTGGGTGTGTGCAGGCTTAAAGACAGCCACTTAACTCGAAGGAAAAACTCGGTAGGGAATCCGAGCTGCAGGTAAAACAGCTGCTCCTAAGGGTGGAAGCCTTTTGTTGTGTGCGTGCGTGAGAGCACTGCAAGGGAGTCCAAAGCATTTTGCGAGTGAGACTCAGGCCCCAGCGAAAGGCAGAACACGACTCCCCATGTGTTTTACCAAGCTAGCACGGCAGCCCCACATTTGCATGGAAGTCTAAGAGCTAGCGTTCTAACTCGAAGAAACTACACAGTAGAGAAACCGTGCTTTAGCTACCGTCGACCTCTCTGTGGGCGAAGCAGTTTAGGGTGTACTGTGGCTGAGAGCCTGGGGACATTTTCCATTTTGTAAAATCGGGGGAGAGACAGGCCGGTACAGAAGGCAGCTCTCAACTCACATCATGGTTATGGGGCTAGTACCGTTGCCCTGGGTGTGTGTGCAGGCTGAAAGACAGCCACCTAACTCAAAGGAAAAACACGGTAGAGAATCCGTGCTTCAGCTCAAACAGCCGCTCCTGAGGGTGGAAGCATTTGGTTGTGTGCGTGCGTGAGAGGACTGCAAGGGAGTCCAAAGTTTCTGCGAGTGAGACTCAGGCCCCAGCAAAAGGCAGAAGACGACTCCCCGTGTGTTTCATTTAGCTAGCACTGCGGCCCTACTTTTGCATGGAAATCTAATCGCTAGCGTTCTCCCTGGAAGAAACAACACGGTAGAGAAACCGTGCTTTAGCTACCATCCACCTCTCTGAGGGAGGAAGCACTTTCCAGGCTACCGTGGGTGAGAGCCTGAGGAACGGGTTCCTTACGTGAAACCGAGGGAGAAGGAGTCCGGGCCAGAAGGCTCCTCTCGACTCAGCTCTTGTTACCTGAAGCTAACACTTCGGCTCCATGTGTGCATAGGAATGCTAAGGGCTCCACCCTGATTTGGCAGAAAGAAGCCGCTCAAGAACCCCAGCTTCAGCTCGTTCGCCTCTCCACAGGGTGGCAGCATTTTCAAGTCTGCTTGAGTGCAAACCTGGGGAAGGAGTCCCAGCCGAATTCGGAGGGAGAAATAAGCATGGGCAGAAGGCCCCTATGGACTCAACTCTTGTTTCGGGAAACGAGATCGGCTCTCCCGTGTGTGCGTGGAGTCCTCAGTGCCATCCACGCAACGCAAAGGAACAAAACTGTAGAGAACCCGTGCCTCAGCAAAGATCGCCCTTCCTGAGCGTGCACTTCATCTATTGTGTGTTTTTGTGAAAGCATGAGAAATGGAACCTAAACGTAACTCGGAGTGAGAAGCAGGCCTGGAAGGAAGGCTGCTGTCGACTCACCTCTTGTTTGAGGAGATTAGCACTGCTGTACCCTGTGTGCCTGGATGCCTAGTTCCCAGGCTACTAACACCAAGAATCAATCCTCTCGAGTGACTGCGCTTGAGTTAACATTGCCGTTCCTGAAGCAGGAGGAATTTGACCCTGCTCGTGTACGAGAGACCGGGGAAAGGGTCCCAGACGTGAAATGGAGTGAGAAACAGGCCGGTGCGGAAGGCAGCTCTCAAGTCACCTCTGGTTGATGAGGCTAGTGCCCTTGCCCCGGGGGTGCCTGCAGGCCTAAAGCCAACCACCTAACTCAAAGGAACAACTCTGTAGGGAATTCCTGCTTCGGCTAAAAGAGCCATGCCTCAGGGTGGACGCATTTTGCTGTGTGCATGCGTGAGCGCACTGCAAGTGAGTCCAAAAGCATTTTCCTTGTGAGACCCAGGCCCCGGAAGAAGCCAGAACACGACTCCCCACTTGCTCCATGAAGCTAGGACTGCGGCCCCACTTTTGCATGGAAGTCTAACAGCTAGCTTTCTAACTCGGAGAAACAACACTGTAGAGAAACCGTGCTTTAGCTACCGTCGACCTCTCTGTGGGCGAAGCAGTTTAGGGTGTACTGTGGCTGAGAGCCTGGGGACGGTTTCCATTTCATCATATCGGGGGAGAGACAGGCTGGCACATAAGGCAGATCTGAACTCACTACGTGGTTATGGGGCTAGTTCCGTTGCCCCGTGGGTGTGTGCAGGCTTAAACACAGCCACCTAACTCGAAGGAAAAACTCGGTAGAGAGCCTGTGCTGCAGGTAAAAGAGCTGCTCCTGAGGGTGCAAGCATTTTGTTGTGTGCGTGCGTGAGAGCACTGCAAGGGAGTCCAAAGCTTTTTGCGAGTGAGACTCAGGCCCCAGCGAAAGGCAGAACACGACTCCCCATGTGTTTCATCACGCTAGCACGGCAGCCCCACTTTTGCATGGAAGTCTAATAGCTAGCGTTCTAACTCGAAGAAACAACACTGTAGAGAAGCCGTGCTTTAGCTACCGTCGACCTCTGTGTGGGCGAAGCAGTTTAGGGTGTACTGTGGCTGAGAGCCCTGGGACGGTTTCAATATCGTAATATCGGGGAGAGACAGGCCGGTACAGAAGGCAGCTCTCAAATCACATCATGGTTATGGGGCTAGTACCATTGCCCAGGGTGTGTGTGCAGGCTTAAACACAGCCACCTAACTCGAAGGAAAAACTCGGTTGAGAGCCTGTGCTGCAGGTAAAACAGCTGCTCCTGAGGGTGGCAGCATTTTGTTGTGTGCGTGCGTGAGAGCACTGCAAGGGAGTCCAGACCCATTTTCCGTGTGGGACTCAGGCCCCGGCAGAAGACAGAACACGACTCCCCACTTGTTTCATGAAGCTAGCACTGCGGCCCCACTTTTGCATGGAAGTCTAATAGCAAGCGTTCTTTATTATTATTATTATTAAATGTTTTTATTGTTATGTTAATCCCCATACATTACATCATTAGTTTTAGATATAGTGTTCCATGATTCATTGTTTGTGCATATCACCCAGTGCTCCATGCAGATCGTGCCCTGCTCAATACCCATCACCAGGCTAACCCATCCTCCCACCCCCCTCCCCTCTAGAACCCTCAGTTTGTTTTTCAGAGTCCATCGTCTCTCATGGTTCTTCTCCCCCTCCGATTTTCCCCCCTTCATTCTTCCCCTCCTGCTACATTCTTCTTCTTCTTTTTTTCTTTCTTAACATATATTGCATTATTTGTTTCAGAGGTACAGATCTGAGATTCAACAGTCTTGCACAATTCACAGCGCTTACCAGAACACATACCCTCCCCAGTGTCCAACACCCAGTGACCCCATCCCTCCCACCCCAGCCCCCACTCCAGCAACCCTCAGTTTGTTTCCTGAGATTAAGAATTCCTCATATCAGTGAGGTCATATGATACATGTCTTTCTCTGTTTGACTTATTTCGCTCAGCATGATACCCTCCAGTTCCATCCACGTCGTTGCAGAGGGCAAGATCTCATTCCTTTTGATGGCTGCATAATATTCCATTGTATATATATATATATACCCCCTCTTCTTTATCCATTCATCTGTTGGTGGACATCTTGGCTCTTTCCACAGTTTGGCTATTGTGGACATTAATAGCAAGCGTTCTAACTCGGAGAAACAACACTGAAGAGAAACCGTGCTTTAGCTACCGACGACCTCTGTGTGGGAGGAAGCAGTTTAGGGTGTACGGTGGGTGAGAGCCTGGGGACGGGTTCCGTTTCCTAAAATCGAGGGAGAGACAGCCCGGAGAGAAGGCAGCTCTCAACTCACACCATGGTTATGGGGCTAGTACCGTTGCCCCGGGTGTGTGTGCAGGCTTCATGAAAACCGCCTAACTCGAAGGAAAAACTCGCTGGAGAATCCATGCTTCAGCTAAAAGAGCCGCTCTTGAAGGTGGAAGCATTATGTTGTGTGCGTGCATGAGAGCCCTGCAAGGGAGTCCAAAGCTTTTTGTGAGTGAGCCTCAGGCCCCAGCAGAAGGCAGAACACGACTCCCCATGTGTTTCATCACGCTAGCACGGCAGCCCCACTTTTGCATGGAAGTCTAACAGCTAGTGTTCTAACTCGAAGAAACAACACTGTAGAGAAACCCTGCTTTAGCTACCGTCGACCTCTAGATGGAGGAAGTATTACACGGAGTACCGTGGCTGAGAGCCTGGGGAACGGGTTCCATACGTGAAACCAAGGGAGAAATAGGTCCGGGCAGAAGGCACCTCTGGACTCAGCTCTTGCTACCTGAAGCTAACACTACTGCTCCATGTGTGCTTGGAATGCTATGTGCTCGACACTGACTGGGAAGAAACAAGCCTGTCAAGAATCCCAGGTGCAGCTCATTCGCCTACCAGACTACTAACACCAAGAATCAATGCTGTAGCTTTACTGCGCTTTAGCTAACATTGCAGTTCCTGAAGCCGCAAGAGTGGTATAGTGTTCGTGTATGAGAGACCGGGGAAAGGGTCCCATACGTGAAATGGAGTGAGAAACAGGCCGGTGCGGAAGGCAGCTCTCAACTCACCTCTTGTTTATGAGGCCAGTACCCTTGCCCCGTGTGTTCCTGCAGGCCATAAGCCAACCGCCTAACTCAAAGGAACAACTCTGTAGAGAATTCCTGCTTCGGCTAAAAGAGCCATGCCTCAGGGTGGACGCATTGTGTGGTGTGCATGCGTGAGTGCACAGCAAGTGAGTCCAAAAGCATTTTCCTTGTGAGACCCAGGCCCCAGAAGAAGCCAGAACACGACTCCCCACTTGCTCCATGAATCTAATACTGCGGCCCCACTTTTGCATGGAAGTCTAACAGCTAGCTTTCTAACTCGGAGAAACAACAGTGTAGAGAAACCGTGCTTTAGCTACCGTCGACCTCTCTGTGGGCGAAGCAGTTTAGGGTGTACTGTGGCTGAGAGCCTGGGGACGGTTTCCATTTCATAATATCGGGGGAGAGACAGGCTGGTACATAAGGCAGATCTGGACTCACTACATGGTTATGGGGCTAGTTCTGTTGCCCCGTGGGTGTGTGCAGGCTTAAACACAGCTACCTAACTCAAAGGAAAAACTCGGTAGAGAGCCTGTGCTGCAGGTAAAAGAGCTGCTCCTGAGGGTGCAAGCATTCTGTTGTGTGCGTGCGTGAGAGCACTGCAAGGGAGTCCAAAGCTTTCTGCGAGTGAGACTCAGGCCCCAGCGAAAGGCAGAACACGACTCCCCATGTGTTTCATCACGCTAGCACGGCAGCCCCACTTTTGCATGGAAGTCTAATAGCTAGCGTTCTAAGTCAAAGAAACAACACTGTAGAGAAGCCGTGCTTTAGCTACTGTCGACCTCTCTGTGGGCGAAGCAGTTTAGGGTGTACTGTGGCTGAGAGCCCTGGGACGGTTTCAATATCGTAATATTGGGGAGAGACAGGCCGGGACAGAAGGCAGCTCTCAACTCACATCATGGTTATGGGGCTAGTACCATTGCCCACGGTGTGTGTGCAGGCTTAAACACAGCCACCTAACTCGAAGGAAAAACCACACTTATAAAACTGGGGAGTCATCAAAGCATTTTGAGAGGGGCATGATAGGCTTTGACTTAGAGTTTAAAAGGTTTCCTCTGGATATTCTATTGAGAACAGTCTACAGGATGACATAGGGAGATGGAAAAGGGACCAGTTAAGAGGCTGTTATAATAATCTGGTAAAAAAATGGTGAGAGGTAGCAGAGAAGGCCCTATGAAGTGCTTGAATTTGCAATATATTGAAGGCAAAGTCAATAGTGTATGCTATTTGGGAGGGCATATGATAGACATCAGAGTGATTTTAGGATTTAGGGCCTGGATGACTGAAAGAATGGAGTTGCCACCAACTACAATTTGGAATGTGATCAATGGAGCAGATACTACAGGAGGATGAGGGAGCAGTAATTTTGGACATAAGCCTGAGATACTTGTCGGGCATCCAAGTGGAGATATCATGTGGGCAGTTGGATACATAGGGAGAAACTTAAGGGAAAGAGTGGTAAGGGAGGAGATGATCCTAGTTGTCTGAGTTGGGGTGTGTGTGTGTGTGTGTGTGCATGTGTATGTGTAGTATCAGCATATAGGTAACATTAAAAGCCATGAGACTAGATGAGATTACCAAGGGGCAAAGTCCAAGCTGGAAATAAAAGAGAGAATGAAGAAGAAAGCTTTGTGTTGTGGTGTTAAAGGAAGAGAAGAAAGTATGAAATAGTTATTTAGGAGAATGGGGACAGTGAATAGAGAAAGGAAATACAGTATTATTTCCAAGATGCATTAAAGGCACCTCTGAAGTTCATGGTCATAAATGTAAAGTAAGACCAGTCAATATGCTTTATGTTTCCCTCCAGCCATGTTCAGTTGTATGAAGACAGGTTGAGTACAAATGGAAAGTTGGGTTTAACATTTTAGACAACATTAATATACCCTGCATGAACGATAGCTATTTGGGGAAATATATTGATAATTAGCATCAGACTTATGTTTAAGGAGAGAAGTCTGTATGTGCCAAGAATATTAGTCTTTTGGATGTACTTGGTTAGTCCAAGTATATAGGTTAAAAGGATATAATTAAATATATACATAGAAAAAAGGTACTCTGCATAAAAAAAAATTACCAAGTTTTCATAATGGAGAAAGTAGGGAATGAAGAGCAACATGGCAGGAATCCAAAGGTCTGAGGAAGCACATCACTAAGAAGAAATTTCTGGTGTCCAGGCAGCCAAGGAGCATTTATGAACAACAGTGACTAGTTTAATTATAACTTATTTTCAATATGTTAGGATAATAAAATCCAGTTACTCTAAACATTCAATAGAGACTGCCATGCACACAAAAACCTGAGTGAATGTGGGGAAAATCAGGCATAAGAGAAAACAAAGTGAGGCAAGAGTCAGAGCTCAAGAGAAGCAAGAACTTGAGATAAAAACTATTAGGGAAGACCTAAACCCACAGGGATGTGCAGAAAATTAGAAAGACATTAGACATGACATAGAGTTTGTGAGTTCAGGTCAATTTTTTTATTAAATTTTAAACAATAACAATAACTGATATTTCAGTTAAATAATGATAATAGCTACCATTTTTTGAATGCCTACTATGTGCCATACATGCCTACAGATGTGCCTACTGTGAATAAAATTTTTTTTAATTACAAGAACTTGGAAGAAAGGTATTATTAAATTTCATGATATAAAACATCTGCTTGTTTGTACTTTTTTATAATTGATATGTGCGATGCATTTGATATTTATCAATTTTATGATACTGTTATTAAATTGCTGCCATGTCTTATGTTGGATATTAAAATTAAGGAAATGTGACAATATTGTCTCTATATAAGTGATGAAACTAAAATTCAGAAAGATTATTTAACTTCTCTAATTTCCCATTGATGACTAAGCCATCTAGGTCTCTAGGACTCCAAACCTCTAATACCTCATATAAATTCTAGTTTATTTTTCCACTGTTTTAGAACCAGTCCTTATTCAGCCTAGCAAGCTTAATTCCATTTGCATACCCAAGAATACATGTTCGTGTCACGAAAGCAAAACATTTTCCCATAGCAACAGCTCATCAACCTAAAAAAAAGAAAAATCTTGTCAGTGGGGATACAGAAAGCATCTTGGTGGTAGAGACAAAAGCAAGTGATGTAACTATCTGATTTATCAAAGAAAGCAGAGGGGTCACAAAGAATAAGATAAATTCTGAAGGACAGAAAGAAATCTTGTTTTCTTAGTCAAGTAGAGAAAAGAAGAAAAAAAAAAAATCAGCCAGAAGTAATGGCTGAATTTGAAACACAAGAGTGAAACAATCAGTTGTCAAAAACAAACGATTCAACCAAAGCTATTATTTCATGGTTGAACAAGTTTTTATAAAACCGTTAGTTTACTATTAAGTAACCCCAACATACCTTTCAAGAAGATGTCCTTGTATGGATCTAAGCTATTCCAACCAGCCTGTGAGTCTTATGTTTTCCCAAACTGCACTATGTATTTTAGGTCCTAGGCTTAAGAACTCATGGCCCAGGTCTGAAGCTGTGGCTGAAGAGGCCAGAAATTAACTAAAACTGGTATTAGGTGTTAGGTGGGAGATGAAGAAGGTAGGAAGAATAGTAAGTCACAAGAGAGGGGGAATTCTGAACAGATATCTATATGTATATAGATATGTGTGTGTGTGTGCGTGTGTGTATGTGTGTGTGTGTGTAATAAATTCTAGCAGTCCGGGGAAGGAAGTACCAAGTAATACAATTAGAGCCACTGGGGAAGAGCTGTATTGGAAATATTATGCCCAGGGAATAGGCAAAATGGTTAGTGAGATAAGGTCCTAGAATACAAATTCATGGCAGTCATGAAATAAAGAGATTCATGTCAGAACAATGGCAAATGATGCATACAGTTAACTGAGATTTTTTTTAGCCATTTGCATTCTACCTTTTTTGCTACCACAAGCTTTCTCTGTTATAGTGATCCATTTCAGAAACCACTGAGTACCTCTATGACTCTATGCCTTAGATGCTCTACTGTTAAAATTTTGATCTGTTAAATTCCTATCCATATTTCAGCAATTTTTATCTAAAATAACTCAGCACTTAAACAACTTCCTCCCAAAGAACTGGTGAGGCTACCTAGACTTCTTACATTGGAATGCAATCAGTAGACTTTTAATTTTACAGCTTTTCTACAGTCTTTCAGCTTATACCTACTGTTCATACCCTTTATCCATGTATCTAATGGGTTGTCTTTTACTTACTGATTTCTGGATTTTCTTTATAGGTAATGAATACTAATCTTTTATTGTTGCATGCATTGCAAATATCTTCTCCCAGTGTATGATTTTTCTTAACTTTGTTTATAGGATCAATTTACCAATACCTTCATTTGTGGTTTGTCACTTTTCTTTTGACCTCCTTTAAGAAATCCTTTTTGGGGTGCCTGGGTGGCTGAGTTAAATGTCTGCGTTAGATCATGATCCTGAGGTCCTGGGATCAAGTCCTGAGTTGGGCTCCCTGCTCAACAGGGAGTCTGCTTCTTTCTCTCCCTCTCCTGCTCTCTCTCATGTGCTCTCTCCCTCTCTCTCATAAATAAGTAAAATCTTAAAAAAAAAAAAAAAGAAACCTTTTCCCATTAGTACATCATTACAGTCTCCTACATTCTCTTTCAAAAGTTTTAAAGTTTTGCTTATTATGTCTTTTTCTTTAATCAATCTAGAATTTTTGTATAGAGTGTGGGATAGGATACCAATATTTTTTCTGTAGGTAAGCCAATTGTTCTAGTACAATTTAGTTATATTTCACCATTTCACCATTTCTCACTTATTTCTAATGCTACCTATTATATTTACAAAGTCCCATATATGAATGAATCTATTTGCCTTCTGTATTATGATTAACTCTTTTTCCTGACTTTCAAAGCCCTATATTATCAAATCATATAGACCTCCAGTGTATACCCTAAAGACAACAAAAGCACTAAACCCACATTATCAGAAAAATCTTTGAGCTTGAAAGTAATACATGTTTTAAATAATCTGATATATAATTTTATAGATAAAAAACACAAGCCCAAAGAAGCTAAATGAGTTGCCCAAGGTGATTCAACCAGTCTAGTGTTAAAGCCTGTTCTGGAAATATGTTTACTCCATATATACTGCCGTGCATTGTCCACAGAACCAATGCTCAGCAAATATTAGATTGATTTACTGTTGGAATCAAATGACAGCATCAAATTAAATCAAATGGGGGACATGTGACTCGCTCAGTGCCCACTATGTGTTGGACACTATGCTAATATTCCCCTAAAACCAGAGTGATTTGCCTTTGAACTTTGGCCCATGAGTTCCAGTTTGTGTGCTCTTTTCTCTGCCTCTGTACCATGACTGATAATTATGAGAATACTTGTAGTCTGATAAGAAGATTCTATTCAAACTTGATTCCTACATTGCTGTAGTGCAATTTTCTCCAACATGCAGAAGAGAGCATTTTGGAAAACCACTGAATTATATGTAAATGTATATGTACATTATACAGGAATTATGAAGATAGACTTTCTTCTTAGAAATTAAAACTAAAACTGTTACCTACGTCTCTTGCTTCCACTTACTTATTCCATAAACATATGGTAAGAATCCCCAGTGGCTTTTACGGCTATCATTAATAAAGTTTCTGTCTAATAGGGTCTTATATCTAATTGTGGAATTAGGCTCATAGACAAACATTTATAATTCAATTGTAGTAACTGTTATTAAATAGATAAGAACAACAAGTTGCAGAAAAGTAGAACAAAAGATCAGAAATGATCACTCTACCTGGTAGAGTCCAGGAAACCCTTAAGAGTGGGAGTATATAGCTGAACTGAAAGTACAGGAAGGGAAACAAGTATTTGTGCATAGATATAAATGTTGATATAGAACATTATGACACAAATTTTTATTAAAGAATGGTGAAATTTTGTGTTCGTTGGTGATGTGTCAAACTTTTCTTCCCAAGATCTCACATTGTCATCAATATTGCTTAATATTTGTTAAGCAATTATTTTCCCTAGGTGCTATGAAGGCCTTGGGAATACAGGTGCAGACAATATAGATTTGATTACTGCTTTCAGAGGTAGGGTATCTACATAACTTAGCTTTGCGTACACTTTGATATTGCAAAGAAATACTATTAATACTTACAGTTTGACAACAGATATAAATCAGGATTGCCCTGAACTAACTAGAATTTGTCACCATATACAAAGGAAAATAACAGTGTGCAGTGTGACTATACAATGGGGTCCCTAACCCTTTTTAAGGTGTCATATAGAAGGCTGTGTAAATGAAATTTCTCCATAGAATCAGGGCAGGCTTTATCAGGATGCAACCCGTGCAGTTGCCCTATACCTAGAAGGTCTCCGCATCTGGTTTAAACCTCTACTGTTGCTGTCTTGAAATTGTGAATATTGTTTTAAATTAAATTTATTTATTTGACAGAGAGAGACACAGCGAGAGAGGACGCACAAGCAGAGGGAGTGGGAGAGGGAGAAGCAGGCTTCCTGCTGAGCAGGGAGCCCGAGGCGGGGCTCCATCCCAGGACCCTGGGATCATGACCTGAGCCCAAGGCAGACGCTTAATGACTGAGCCACCCAGGCACCCCTGTGAATATTTTTTTAAAAAGGGGCCCCACATATTCATTTTGTGCTGGGCCCAGCAAATTATGTATACAATACTATATAGAAAATACATAATCTGCTTTAGTAGGATGACAATCAAAAATGCCAGAGGATTCATGGACCATATAGCATGAGGCTTGTTGAAGGACCTGGAAATACTGGATTAAAAATATCTAAAAGATGAATTAATAGCTTCCCTAAAATTGAAAGTTCAGATGGGTCAAAGGAGAAGTAGAATTTTGTAGTTCAGTTCCAGAAGAGGGAAGAAGAATTCTTGGGAATCATAGGAAAACAGGAAAGGCAGAATTTTACTACAGTGGAAGGCAAGACATCATTACATGTAAACTCCCCAGTATCAGGTATTAAATCTGAGGCTTGGTGACCATCAAGTCATGATTGTTAAGAACAAATATTTCTATTCATTAAGAAAAGAATGAGAGGACTACATAGTCCAAACCAATCCTAAGATATCATATTTATGAAATACACTGAAACTTTCTTGTCAAAATGACTCATATTTCAGAATTCTATGAAGTGAAGAAGGGAACAAGAAACAATCTTTCAATTATCTTTTACTTGAAGCAGGGAAAAGGAAGAGAAAGTATAGAAGACTGATAGTATGCTCACTTAAGAAGTGTACAAATCATGCTGACCTTAGTTCTGGTTATGAGTCCCAAGACATGGCTTTAAAGTTAGCAAATGCTAATAAGTGCTCTTTATTCAACAAATGAATCTAATTTAGTTGCATAAGCTCTGCAAAGAACTTGTGAATTAAGACTTGATGTATCATTTTATAGATGAGGAAACTGAAGCTCAGAGTTGACTTTTTTTAGTCTATATAGCAGATGATTAGTTAATTGGTTTGTTTACTCATGAAGAAACTATTTTTTTAAAAGCTTTTATTTATTTATTTGACAGAGAGAAGGAACACAAGCAGGGGGAGTGGGAGAGGGAGAACCAGGCTTCCCGCCAAGCAGGGAGCCCGACACGGGGCTTGAACCCTCATGACTTGAGCCCAAGGCAGACGCTTTAAAAACTGAGCCACCCAGGCGCCCCATGAAGTAACTATTTTTTGAGTACCTAGTATGTTCAGGCACTGTGCTATGTACTAAGAATGCAAATACGAACAAGACAGAGTAGAGTTTATACTGCAACAAGTTAGCCAGGATATAGTAAACTTCTTTGCTTTGTTCTGTTCAAAAGGAAAAAACTCTCAGGCAACTTTTTTTTTGGTCAAGCAATTGTTATTTGGGGTAATTCTGATTTGCATGAACCATGTTTATTTAGCCTTTATTTCAAGCCTATGTGAATCTGGCACTATTATATCAGGAAGTGAATAAGGTATGTTCCTTGTCTTTTGAGAGGTATAAAAGAGACCTATATAAACAACTGACTGCAAGTACAAAACAGAATGAAATAAGTAGTAAATAGACTGGGAAATATTATAAAATGGGAGAGCAGAAGGAGAGGGAGACTCAAATGTGACTAGGCTATCAAGAAAGGTTTTGTGGAAAAGGTGAACTGAGAAACATGACAAGGGGAAAAAAGTTCAAAATTATGAGAATAAGTTTCAAAAGAGGAAACGCTATGACGTATCAAGCCATATATCCACAGCACATAACATAGTAACTAGCATATATCCAGTTAATAAGCAATAAGTATTTATTAAATTCATTAATATAAGAATTAATTTACTGCTGTGTGTTTAATGTTGAACAAGGAGAAAGAGCAAAATCACATTGTTATGAATATCCATGGAACATTTGAGTAGTGAGAAGACTGATAAGTATGAATGGTAAGTGATATGACAGGGTTTATGGACAGTGCTTATGGAAGAAAGAGGGAATGATGCTTGAAAGACAAGTAGGAATCAAATTGTGGAAAGCCTTATTTTTTAGATGAAGCTTGAAGTGAACTCACAGCAAATGACAAACCAGGAACTTTTAGCACCTAGCACCTATTACAGTGTCTTAAACAATAGTACGCTATATAAGTTTGCTGAATGAATAAGTAAAAATGTGAAATAATAAATGAGGGAAAGAGTGACATCTATCAGTTTGTTCAATAAACGTTTATTGAGCACAGTTCTGGTCTAAGTACTGTGAAACAAGAACAATGATGTCT
The DNA here is from genome assembly GCF_964656455.1 of Halichoerus grypus. Lineage (NCBI taxonomy): Eukaryota > Metazoa > Chordata > Mammalia > Carnivora > Phocidae > Halichoerus > Halichoerus grypus. The sequence goes on along the minus strand of NW_027555037.1, from coordinate 50,213 downwards.
ATCCTCATTTACTTCCTCAGTTAATGTGATATATACACGCGTCCAGCCAACAGTGACAGTACTATGTGAGATGAGTACGAGAGCGAGAGAGAAAGCCCTTTGGAACACATTAGGAAGACTTCCTAACCCAGCTTCTGTGGATTTTCAGATTTATTTTATTTTGGGTTTTTCAGGACAGAGTGGTTAGTGAAGGACAATTAACAAGAAAAAAAGTGACGTCTACATTAAGGCATGAAATCATGCAGGAGTTGAGGGGAAGTAAGAATAAAGTGTACAGAGGTCTAGAAGGTAGAAAGGTTGACTAAAAATATTCAAAGAAGGCAATAGGAAGAGCTAAGGGTACAGAAGTAGAAAGGAAAGCGATGCAAGATAAAATTGGAAAAGAGAGAAACCGAATGCCAGCATAACAGTAGGGTGACTACAGCAATAGCTCACAGGAGAGGCAGCTAAGGCCATGGCAGTGACAGTGGAAAAGGAGGATGTCTTTCTGACTTCCACATACTCAGTGTTCAATAACTACTGCATGACAACAGGATTTGAGGACTAACTGCTTATGTGGGGTAAAGAAAGAGAAGAGAAAATGGACTCTGAAGTTTCTAGTTTGAGTGATTAAATTGATGTAGTCTATATAATTTGAGATTGGAAATATAGTTGTTGACCAGATTTTGAGGCTAAATTAGTCAATTTAGTTTTGGACATAACTTGTTTAAGAAATCTGCCCGCCATCTTTCTGGCATTCCCTAGCTGAGTGGAAATATATCTGGAGCTCAAACATCATGGTGTTAAAGAGCAACCCTTGGGAGAATCTTCTCCATTATACCACCAGGTAGCAATTTTTCCTTTTCATGGAAAGCAAATGAAATTAACAAGTGGTGGCTATTTTCTATTTTTGTTAAGTAAGAGATTGACACTATGTGCTTGCCCTTTCCAAAAAGGTAGGCTGTTCTCTACATTAAGTGATTACACAACACATCTGCTAATCTCCTATTGAAAGCCATTTTACTTAGAAATCATGCTTGTTTATCTTTTTATGTTTATGCCTAACTAAATAACTTGTAGGCAAATATGTCCCTTTGAATATTGAATAAAGCAAAACAAAATTATGCTTGGATGTTTCTTAATTTCTGCAGAAGGAGGATAATGAAAGGAATCTGAACAACCCCTTCTCCTTGATGAAAGAGTTGCCCAAAGGAACCTGTCTTTAGACTACTAGAAAGATCCTTCTATATCCACTCTTTTCACTAAGCTAGCCCTGCCAGGACTTCGTAGAACACTGACACATCTCACCTTTGACAAAGACCTGAATGCAGCATTTCTTGGCATTTGTTTTATGGGACATTGAGGGAAAGTAAGAACATTTCACTGGATTTCATCTATTGATGCCCTGAAATGTTGTTCTGATTGCAGCCAGAGAAATCAAAGTATAGTTTAGCCGAGACAGGGAGCCATCCTTTATTTTAAAGTCCATTAGAACTTTCATAAAGACAGATATAGCATTTGAGTCAGAACATCATCTAGGCAAATAGAGCATTTGAGTCCATGAGAAAGAATAAAAAGAAGAGAAACAGAGGCAGAGAGAGGGAGAGTGGGGAGAGAGGGCAAGAGAGAAAGAAGGAAGGAGAGAGAAGAGAAGGGGAGGGGAAGAGAGGGAAGAGGGAAAAGGTTGAGATGAACAATCTAAACTGAATATTCTAAAGAAACAAAATTTTGCAGTGAAGAAGAGAAAAATGAAAGAGGTTCAAGGGAAGGTGATGAGGAATGGTGGAAAGGGTGAAGACAGAGGTGAGACCCTATATCTGACCATCATGAGTTCTTTAGTAATTTTGGGCGAACCACTTTATACACACATTCCAACTTGGATGCAATGGGAAAAAAATCACTAAGTTTAGAGATGATACTTATGAGAGTAGTGATAAATGTGTGACGAGACATGGGTGTGTGTGAAATATTTTAGGCTTTTAAGAGAATATCCGACTTTTACATCACAGCATATTCCTCTTAGCTCCATTTCTCTACTTGGCCTCAATAGCTGTGATAAGGTCTGGTGGGATGACAAAATTAGCCTCTTATAAAGAGTCTATTTCTCATTGAGCCCGTCCCTCAGTATTTTGAGTGGAGAACAGAAATCAAATACACAAGTTCAATGCATTTTAGTCATTCAGGTTAATTCTTTTAATACAGATATATTGGCCAGATAGATGACACTTATGTTTAATCATTTTTCAATTCCAGTTATTCTTAATCCTAATTATGCTTGACCTGATTTACAGTGAACAGAAATTCATTTCCAACTAAGTAAACAGGAACCATAGAGCTTTTGTTATTTGTTAGAACAAGCCTTGTTAAATAGCAAGCATCTGCTCTCCATTCCAATTATTGTTTGTAGGTTTTAAGGGTCTAGGTTAAGTAGAGTTGTCAGATTTCACTTTGTTGGATAATGAAGTCAGAAAATGAATTAATAACAGCAGCTCAAATCTGTCCCATTTTACAGCTTGCTAGTGCATCCATTAGCTCATTGGATTCTGATATTGCTGGGAGGAAGTATGTCTGGCTCTTCATCTGTATAATGGGGATAGGAATCATATCCTCCTCCTAAGGTTGTGGTGAGGATTAAATGATTTAATAAATGCAGGGAGCTTAAAATTGTGCTGGGCACATAGCAAATATTCAGTAAGTATTAGCTATTTTTTGTTGATCCTATTATTATGGTTATTAAGTTCATTGTACTTTGTAAAGTCTGTATCACACTGAGAGAAGAAGGACAGGAAAAAAAGATGATGAGACAGGGAGAGGGAGGGAGACAGGCAGGGAGATGAATGTAAAGAAGAAAGGATTAATATTAGACTTATAGTTGAGAGGATCTAAACCTTGCCTATTTGAAAAGGCTATTTGGGGTAGTGCCATGTCATTAAGGAAAGTAGATTGAAGCAGATATATTAAGGTGGTATTGATTAGCTTTGTAAATATCCATTCTCTTGCAGTCAGTAATGGGAGATTTTTTTTAGATTAGAAGGAATGTGAGAAGACAGGGCTTTCCAGGGATTAAATTGAAGGATTAGGAACCACTAACCATTTGTATGACCCTGTGTGTTTATAATTAATATGCCAGGGCCAGAGCCACTTTCTCTATAATGTGGACCTCAATAATGGTTTCTTATATTTATCTCGTGATGAGGCTACTAAAGTAAATTCAGAAAGGCATTTGGAATCTTTCACATAGGCTGAATATAATAATAAAGAGTTTCAACAGATTGTACTGTGCAGTTGTTTTTATTCGTTGTTTCTTTTGTTCTATCTAGCCTGAGTTTAAGTCCTCATCATGCCTCATCTGAATGCTTGTATAACTTCTCACTTTTCAGTTCTTCCTTCCTTCAATCTATGTGCCATAATACCAAACACAGATCTGATCAAATTAATCCTATTGCCCAATGAATAATCAAGTTTATCACTATAATATGGATTTCACAACCTGAGACTAGAAACTTTATTAAACCTTATTCATTATGTCCTCATCTTTATAAGACATTATTCATTATACCCTTGTCTTTATAGGGGTCATCCAGGCTAATTTGCCATTGCTGTTTTACCATCATTTGCTGTGTAACCTTGGAAAAATTGCTTGGCCTCACTCAGACTCATTTTCCTGATTCTAGCAGTGATTCTCAATCTGGGGTGATCATGCATCCCAGGGACATTTGTCAATGTCTGGAGACATTTTTGAATTTCAAAGCTGGTGGGGAGAAGTGCCATTGACATCTAATGGATAAAGGCCAGGGATCCTGCTAAGCATCCTACAATGCACAGGACAGCCCCCCACTATAAAGAATTATTCATTCTCAAATGTTAAAAGTGTCAAGATCGAGAAGTTCTGCATTATGGAGATCATAAACCTACTGACTCATGTGATTGTAACAGTTCAAAGTTAAGTACCATGCAGTACCTGGCATTTACAAACACTCAACACATGTTCATTTTTATTGCCTGTCCAATCTTATTTCTTGCTTTTCCTGATTCCCGTTTTTTATTTATTTAACAAAACCTTCCTTGCTGCTTCCTTTGTGCCAAGCCCTTTAAAAATATTCATCCTCAAACTGGCCCCTGAATTTACCTTAAGTTCATGCCCATTTTACAGATGCGGAAACAAAGAAAAGTTGACTATCTTGGCTAAAATTACACAGCTTGTAAGTTACAGATGTAACATTTGAACATTGACAGTCTGACTCCACAATCTGGGTTCTGACTACTGTGTTGAGCTGTTTTTCTATACCCTGCTGTCCTACATACCAGTCATTTCAGACTTCTGTTTAGTTTCATGATATTTCAAGCATTTTTAAACCGCTAAACAAGAAATGATAAGTTTTTTAAAAAGACAGGAACACATTGTTGTTTCTCTTAGAATCCCCTGTAAGTAGCATGGTACTTAGCATGAACTAGACAGTATATGAATAAATGAACCAAACTATCAGCTAGAGTTCTCTGGTATGGTTTGTCTTCTAGTCAGCAGTACAGGATCAGGAAGACAGTCCTTGGCCCTAAAGCAGATTAAGCCCACTGATCTACCAGGGGCTTTGTCTTTGTCCTCTACCATGGCTTCCATAGCCTGAGCTCCAACTACCCAAACTAATCAAAACTGACCCTAAATGATTTCATGTGTACTGATCCTCCCAGGGGCTCTCCATGTGGCTTGATGAAAATGCTTTTGCAAACACAGATGCACTTGTATTCCCGTCATTTGCCAATGAAGCAGGCACTAACAGGAACAGATTTTGGTTCTTCAGCATCAAAGAAATAAACATTTATATTATCTTTTTAGTAAATAGGTAGGACGATCACTGAAGCCTTTCTATCTGTTATTATTTTGTGACACAACCCTAACACATTAAGTTTAACTTTCTCCTTATGTGTATAATAATCCAATATAAACATTGTTCTTAAGGCCCAGAATTTGGATTAAGAAGTCTTAAGTTTAAGTCCCCAGCTCTGCTACTTCCAAACTGTGTGACCATGGCCATGCTGATTAACCTCTCTGTGTTTCTGTTTCTTCAATCTGAGAGAAAGGACATTAATGCATAAAGACACATACACACACCACATTCATGACTATTTCAAGGATCAGATAAGATAAAGTACATGAAAGCACCTAGAAAAGTTTTATTTAAAAAACTGTGAATTTAGTTAATATTAGAGAAGTCATGATCATTTTTGTGAATCCTCACAAAGAAATAGGTTAAAAGAATGATTCAGGGGACACCTGGGTGGCTCAGTCAGTTAAGTGTCTTCCTTCGGCTTGGGTCATGATCCCAGGGTCCTGGGACTGAGCCCAGAGTCGGACTCCCAGCTTAGTGGGAAGCCTGCTTCTCCCTATGCCTGCTGCTCCCCAACTTGTGCTCTCTCTCTGTCTGTCAAATAAATAAATTAAATCTTTAAAAAAAATTGAAAAAAAGAATAATTCAGGAGTGGTACCATAAAACACAACTAAAATAGCTTTAAAAATGGATCAAAAAGGGGCACCTTGGTGGCTCATTCGGTTAAACATCTGCCTTCGGCTCAGGTCATGATCCCAGGATCCTGGGATCGAGCCCCTCATCAGGCTCCTTGCTCAGCGTGGAACCTGCTTCTCCCTCTCCCTCTGCCTGCCACTCCCCCTGCTTGTGCGCTCTCTCTCTCTATCAAATAAATAAATAAAGTCTTTAAAAAAATGGACCAAAAAAAAAAAAAAAAACCAGCTAAACAGGACTAATGATAGTTGATAAGATGCTAAAAGTCTCGTATTTGAGAGCACAGTTGCAGTTTTCACTTACTCTTTTCATCTTTATCAAGATATTTGGTTTATGGATCCCCATTTTAGGAGTGACTCATCAATATGCTCGGTCCTATATTCCTCCTCCAAGTTGCCCTCTCTTCTACCTTCATGACAGACAGGGGGCATCACATATAAAGGACATTCCACCAACGATTCTACGTGTATACAGTCTTGTCCTCAATCACTCTTCACCTCTGAATTGATGATGTTCCTGAATGCAGACTTAGGTTTTATAAAATGTTTTGTTGTTGTCTTTGCATGCTTAGAGCCTGCTCTTAACAAAGACTTTCCTTAACCACACTTTAGTTAGGCTCATCTGAGCCCTTTTGGACATGACCCTGTCCTGGGCCTTCTCCTCAAGAGCAAGAATCCTGCTAAGTCAGTTTAGCAAGAATCTCCCACCCTATATATCTGATCATCCACAATACATTTTCATATTCGTCATTTTCCACTCTCCCCCAGGTGATATCTGACCCCTCTAGCCTGCCTTCAGCTAGAATCCTGTCCAACCTGTTTTAGCCAGAATCTCCCCTTATTTCTGAAATTCTTTTTTAGTAGTTTTCCATCTACAGACCCCTACCGTGCCCCTTAACTGTAAATTACTATTTTTCCTTGTATTTGGCGTTGAGGTCAATCTCTCTCTACTGCAAAATTCCATTTCAGGAGTCACTTGAATGAAATCTTCATTACTGTCTTTAACAAGTGCAGAATATTTTTTTATTTAGCACTCTGAATTTGATTCTCTGAATTAACCCTTTTTTAAAGATTTTATTTATTTATTTGAGAGAGAGAGAGAGCACTTTGGAGGCGGGAGGGACAGATGGAGAGGGAGAGAGAGAGAAGCAGACTCCCCACTGAGCAGGTAGTCCAATGCAGGATCAATCCCAGGACCCTGGGATCATGACCTGAGCCGAAGGCAGATGCTTAACCTACTGAGCCACCCCTGCTCCCCCTGATTCAGCTCTTTTAAACAGTAACTCTGTTTCACAGTCATGATTATGCTGCCTCATGCCACCCTTGAAGAAATGCCCACCTCTAGCTAGGTTCAAGTCAGCTCTCAGCTCATACAGGCTTATGCCATCCTCCAGACTGGGCACCAACACATTGCCCTCTTCCTAAAATTGTAATTCTCTTATTGCCAGTAAAAGAAAGTTAAATGCCAAGCTTGGTCATACATGTGGTGTTCTCTATGTATGTATTCTCATTTAAGAAAAGTCATGTACTCACATTAGAACCTTAAGATCATACAATAAAATTCACTCACTGAGAAGTCCTTTATGACTCTTGTTTCTACCCAACAAGAATTTTAAAATAAAACAAGAACTAGTTGAAGCCAAAGCAGTGCATGTGGCAGATGCTTCTGCAATAGTGTTTTCAAGCTGGAGTTTATAAAGCCCATTGCCTATATATACCACATCTTCTTTATCCATTCATATGTTGATGGACATCCTGGCTCTTTCCATAGTTTGGCTATTGTGGACACTGCTGCTATAAACATTGGGGTGTGGGTGTATATATGTAATATACATATATATAAAATACACACACACACACACACACACACACACAGGAATATTACGCAGCCATCAGAAAATGAAATCTTGCCATTTGCAATGACGTGGTTGGAACTAGAGGGTATTATGCTAAGTGAAATAAGTCAATCAGTATCATATGATCTCACTGATATGAGGAATTTGAGAAACAAGACAGAAGATCATAGGGGAAGGGCAGGAAAAATGAAACAAGACGAAACCAGAGAGGGAGACAAATCATAAGAGACTCTTAATCTCAGGAAACAAACTGAGGGTTGCTGGAGTGGAGGGGGGTGGGAGAGATGGGGTGGCTGGGTGATGGACACTGGGGAGGGTATGTGCTATGGTGAGCTCTGTGAATTGTGTAAGACTGATTAATCATAGACCTGTACCCCTGAAACAATACATTATATGTTAATAAAAAAAAAACAAAGCCCATTGCCCTCCTTTAGCATAAATTGCTAATATACTTCACTTATAATATCTGCAGGTTGCTGCACAAATTTTAGCTGCAACTCAGTCCTCAGTCTCAGATATCTGGGTATAGATGTTGGAAAATTAGAGCAGTCAAGCTAATCAGAAGGAGCCATTAGGACCCCCAACAGGCAGGATCACAAATGAGATGATTTCACCTCTGAACCCTTCTTGGCTAATTGACTTGTACCTGTAAAAGTCATCCTAATTCAAATTCAGTTCCTGAATTCTCATTCCTTAAGCTCTTCTAATTTGTAGCAAAATAAGCCAAGAGAGGTTTCATCAAAGGTCAATTTTCAGACTCAAAGTGGGTGAGCAATATCAAAGAGATCTATATAGACACAAAGTAAGGCTTTACTACTCCCAACTAATCAAAGAAAGGGGAATTTTAAAAGTGTGAGTTTTAGGCATTTTTAAAAGAAATTAAAATAAATATATTCTGAAGAGTACCATAATTTGAACTTTGTGTTGCTGGTTTATTGTCCAATGAAGATTCCTGTTCTCACAAACAAACAAGATTGATTTATAAACAGGAGCAGCAATCTGCATACTGTCTTTGTAGATTGCTCTTTTAACAGATTAAAAATTTCCCCTTTTAATCATGTTACCCAATATAGTTTAAGACAAACTATATAGCTAAAAATGAAACCAAAGAAAATCTCAGGATTTCAAACTCGAAAAATGCACAAGTTCAGTTTTCTTCTATAATCTTACATAGTATAGTTCAAAGAGAAATGGACTAGAAGTTAGAAGACCTGAGTTTTCTTCTCAGCTCCAAACATTATTTTCAAGTCAATTGTTTCATTAATTTATTTCTTCAGCAATTATTTATAGTGTTAATTCTGTGTTTTGTGCTGCTTCAGACATTAGAGATACAGAGGTGACAAAAAGAGCACACAATATTACGGATCTTAGCTGCACTTGGAAAAGACAGGACAATAAAAACAGTAAACATACATATATATAATTTCACATGGTAGCTAGTTACATATTTTTTTTATTTTTATTTTTAAAGATTTTATTTATTTATTTGACAGAGAGAGAGACACAGCGAGAGAGGGCGATGTGGGGCTCGATCCCAGGACCCTGGGATCTTGACCTGAGCCGAAGGCAGACGCTTAATGACTGAGCCACAGTTGCCCCCCCCTTTTTTTAAAATAGCAGTGCAAAGGGATAGAATGTGAAGTGTGAGGGTATGGGAAACCAGGATTCAAATTAATACAGGGTGATTAGGAAAACTCTCTAAGTAGATATTTGAGCTGAGCCTTGAATAGGAAGAAAATCCTATCAGCCTCAGTCTCCTTATCTGAAAAATGAGGATAACGATAGTACACATTCCATAAGTTTGTTTGAAGTATTAAGGTCTTGCACTGAAAATACTAACCAGTTGAATGATGGCACATTGTAAATACTCAACGATAATGGTTACTAAGGTTATTATTAGGCATTGCAATGATGATAAGTTTGAATATATTTAATATAATACAAATAATAAATGTTCTCTAGAGAGGATGGAGTCAGGTGGCATCACTGTTGAAAATAATTAAGAAACTAGGTAGAATGATGACAAAATAGTAAGGAAAAAACTAAAAAATCAAAAGCTATATCATCACCTATCACAGTTCTATTACCACTCATTATCATATTAGATTGAAAATACTGCTGCTTATTTATATAACATCTTTTATCTGAGCACCTTACTGTGCTTGGATCATATCTGGGGAGAAAAAACTATTAATCTCTGCTGATGTTTGATCAAAATAGGCTTTGTCAGTTACAACACTACAAGATGGAATCAGAATTACAGGTGAGCTAGAGTCTTGTGTTTTATACAGAACATGATTTTCTAACCTTTTAGAGCTCCAGCAGTAGCAAGATGTAGAATATGCATTTGTTTGAGAGACACAGATCTCTGAGTAACAATCATTCCTTGCCACTTACTAGCTATGTAACTTTTAAGAACATAGATACTTAACATCCTGAAGGCTTAGTTTTCCTATCTGTAAAAGGAAAACTGTAGTTCCTAATCACAGGCTGCTTTTGATGTCTAAGTGATAAAATAAATACAAAACCAACTAGCACAATGTTGGTGATAGAATAGTAAATGGAAAAGATGTGGTCCCTCTCTTGTGAAACTTAACCTAGTTGGAAAGAAAAACCCACACATAAATATGATTACAATTGGGCAAAATACCATGAGAAATAAAATAGCATAAAAATGATGAAATAATAATGAAAATATTGTGAAGAAGGCCGTGGACTATTTTTTTGGAGCATTGCCTTTTTTGAAATAAATTCAAAGAGGACAGAAGTCATGCTTCCTATAGTTACTTGGAGTAGGGCCTAACATAACAAAAATGTCATACTTAAAAAATTGATTTGATAAAGGCAACTGATTATTGCAGTTTCATAGTATAAACAGGTAAGGGAAATATAGCAATAGGAAAATAAAAAGATTACTAAGACAGAGTGTCTGCTCCATGCTTCAGTGAATCTAAAATCTCGAGGGAGATAGAAAGGAAGAAATACCCTTGGCCAAAGAACAGAACTCCTCTATCTGAAAAGATTGCCCTCTTACACAGCCTCTAGAGGAAAGAACAAAGACAAACAGATGCAAGGGAGAAAGAGAAAACCCACCTTGCCAGCAGATCAGCCCAGTCGGATTTGTCAACCAAAGAGGTTACTATTTTGTCAGAACCACATCCTACCCAGTGGCCACAGGAACAAGGCAGAATGCCACAACTGAATTAAGGGGGCACAAGTGTTGGCTTTGTCTCAAAAGGAGATGAAAAAAAGAAACGCGTGCTGACCTTCTGAATTCGGGGAGTCCAGGTTTCAGAACTTCACATCCATTTGTAAATAACTTGTGAAGTACTCCAATTTACTTGACAAGTATAGGCACAACTGAATGAACTTTCATAATTGCCAAGTAAGTCTTAGGAGAGATGTTGTCTACTGTTAATTACCTCTCTTTGTTATTTTTCCCTTAGATATTTACCCACCTAAAGAATAAAGGTCCTCAGCCACCCAAACCAAAAGTAAGATAGAAGGTCCTTTTCCTATTAAGAAAGAGTCAAAGATTTTGCTTACATTACTTCCACAAATGCATAACAAAGACTAAAAGAAACCATAGGGCCCCAGAAATTGTCCATTTTTCTCACACATGGTAGGGGCTTAAAAGTCATTATTGAATAATTGACCCTATTTCCTGAGACTAATTGTCCAAAGAGTATGTTTATACACTTTCTGGTAGCCTGTTTAATATCCTGCCACTGCAATTGTGAAAAACAAAAAGAAATGGCAGCTAGGAATGGGAATTTTTCTGTTATGTGTTTTTTTTAACACTACAGATTTCACACATACACATAAATTGCATTTTCTTCAAGCAAATTTACTAGTTTCTGTCACTCAAATGACTGTTCTTGTTTCCTCAGAAAACTCAAACTACCTGTCTAATCGAAGCAGTAGTTTTCTTGCAACATAATATAAAACATTTTGGCGAAGAGCAACCCCAGTAATAAAAAAAAGAATTAATGAATATGACAAATACTTCATTAACCTTCTATTCTTATCCTTATGATAGAAAGCTACGTAAAAATACTTTTGAGTCTTTTTTTTTTTTTAATAAGGTAAGGAGTCAAGCAGATACCTGAAATAGAAATCCTGAGATTCTTTTGAATGTTGATTCCATTCAAAGAGTATCCAGTGATGTGCTTTCTATTTTTTGAGGATAGATGAGATTGAAAGAAGTGGATTGAAAGAGAAAAGTCACTGAAGTTGGTAATAACAATAACAACATTTTTATTAGAGGCTAAAGAAAAGTTCTCAGACTCAGAAAATTATTTTGTGAATCTTAAAGGTACATAAGAACATAAGGTACATAAATATCTTAAAGAAACAAGGCAGATGGGACAGCATTAGTAGTATCTGTCCTCCACTTCCAATTCATAGGGCAGAGGAGAGGGGCCTCCCACTGTTAGCATCTTTATGTTCCCTACACTTCCTTTGGCAGAGGAATGCTATCAGCCTTCATTTCTGGATATCATTAGTCCTGAAGTCAGATACATTTTGGCAATTGTGGATGACTATCCCACAACCTTAAAGATACCTAGAGAATCTAGCAGAAGTTCCTGAAATAAATATTTAGGCTTTTAAATTATAGACTGCAAAGGCTATAAAATTATAACAATAATACCAAAAGAATTAGTCTCTCTTCAAATCACAGCATGGTGGGATTTGAACAAAGAATATTTTCAAAGGAGCAACATTCTCTGGTTTGGTATAATTTACATGAAGTAAGTGTAAGCAACCTATATTTTTATCCAGATCAAAAATTGTGTGTATCATATTAATTACTGTAAAAAGCTAATCATTTTTTTAAAAAGGAAAGATAATGTCTATGAGTTTTTGTTTGTTTGTTTTCATTTTCTAGTCATTTGTTATCAGGAAGATTTTTCCTGTTAAAATCCACAAGTTTCCAAAAAAGCTGCATTTGGAAATATGGAACATCTTGGTGTGCAGGCAGTGTAGTATAGTGATTGAGTGTTAGACTTTGCAGACTAGTCAGCCTGATTTGTACTTTAAGCTGCATGAATACTAGCTCCATATTATGTCACACTCACTTATTTTCTGTGTTAGATACAGTGTATTCAATTGACACTCCACCTCTATTCCCACTTCTTCTTAGGATGCCTCCCTTTGGAGTAGAGGCTGAAAGACTGAAAACGACATTTCCCAGATTCCCTTGCAGCAGGATCTGGTGACAAATTAGGATCAAGCAGGAGATTGCACTCACAGAAGTTTTTAAAAGTAAAGGAGAGATCATGTAGACCATATTTTCATTGCACTTAGTTTTGTTTTGTTTTATTTTGTTTTTGCTGGTTAAAAATATAGAAAGGAGAGCTTTTTCTGCAACAGTGCACCCTAGTATCTAGATCTGTAAGTTTAAAGAGGGGATCACAATGGCTTCAGAAACTTCCTGGTCCTTTCTTCCACTTCCAGCTTTAGCTGTATGTTCTTTTAATCAAGAGCTCAGCAGAGACCTCCTGATCCCCCACCTTTCCCCTGGAGATCAGCCCTGTCCTGTTCTGTTTGTTGAACATTGTTCCCAGAGGCCCCACCTAGAGCCCACTCCTCCCACTTTTCAGTGATTTTTATAAGCACCTAAATCCACGTGTTAAATCCATTTCTATTTAAACTCTCTTAAGAGTTTAGCTCCCTCATCTATAAATTGGGGCAGATTGGGTGTTTACTTAATAAGGGTGTTTCAAGAATAAAGTAAGATGACTTAAGTAAACATTTAACCCAATTCCAGACACACAATAAGCACCCACAGTATATTAGAGCTTATTATTTAAATATTAGTTTAATGCTACTCTGCCCACTAATGCACTCTTTCTAAACCTTGGGCATTCATTCGATAATGATAATAGGAACAACTGAAAAAGAAATCGAATAGGAACACTTGAGATAAGAGAAAATATTTCCAGGATCTCCTAATTATGTTAAGAAGAAGGCTGTGAAACAAGCATATTCCATAAAGAGAGATAATTATCTGGAAAAAGAGGCTCCAGGAAAAAGAAGAAATGTGTCCCTGGCCACAAAAGAAAACTTTAAAAGGATGACATAAGAACAGGGAACAACTGAAAAGGAATGAAATAAAGGGATTTTTTAAGCCAACACTATCACATTAAAACAATCAACTGTGGACATTTAATAAAAATGCCTCAAGTACCAGGACTACAAACCAAAAGTAAAACTTTTGACACTAGACAGCCGGATGTCTTAGAGTAAGGTATTTATTCTTCTGCTTCTAGTAACCTGAAATGCCTACTGCCTTGTTCACTGCACCTTGACCTGGAATTATTTTAGTGGTATTTAATTCCTGACCTAAGGAAAATGCATGAGGGGGTTAATTTTAAGAACCAGCAGAAATAAGGATTATGAGAGTATTTATAGCATAGTTCTTAATCATTTTCACCATCTTTTGGATGTGCTTTAAATTAAGCAATTGCTCTCCCACCTTTGTCAGGTTCAGTCAATCAATCCTGCCTGTGAGTTTAAGCAGTATCTCTCTTATGCAAATTGGAGGTCACATAATAGGAGATAAAATTAGGAGAGGCTCTACAAAGAGGCTTTAATGGGAGCTATTGATCTGCTAAAAGCAGCTTTCCTTTTGCATCCTGGTTCCCCCAGCAAAGATGTTGTTATAAATTCAGATGTAGATACAATTCCAAAATGGGACCCATCTCTTCCTGTTCACCCCTTCAAACCTTAGATATTACAAAATGAATATATAGAATTTATGACACAATCAGAAGTAGAGCCCAGATTTCCTTCTGCCCCACTCAAGTAAGTTTTCTACCATATTACACTCTTACTTCCAATTCATATAATTTATGCCCTAAAGTGATTTATTTCTTAATGTTATCTGGTAAGGCTCAGTATACACTCTAAATTAATTGTTTTATTCTTAACATTGCATTTCATTATATACTAGGTAGCTCTAGTTTCAGAGAGATACACAAATCTTCATATAAATGTCATTCTCAACATTTCACTTTACTGTACACAGGGTAGATCAAGTTTTAGAGAAATTCATAAATCTTCATATGAATATGACAGTCACCGTGGAGACTGGGATTTGAGAAATACAATTTACAAGTTCACATGAGAAGTCTTGACTTCACTCAGCTCATAGACATATTGGTAGGCTCTGAGAAGAAAAAATTCTCATGAAACAAAACTATAAAGAAGGTGGAAAGATAGTATATTTTTCTTATCCAGTAAAAAAAAAAAAAAAAGTCTTTGTTTTTAGGGAGAATCAATAAGAATTTCAATGTGATGGAGAGCATGCCTAATTTGCATCTAAGCAACCCATTCCAAACACATTAGGAAAGATTCTCAAGAAAGTTTGGCTTTTCTGATCTTGTCAAAAATTCCGTTAAGTGATATCTGGAGAAATCATTTCATCACTCAGGGCTTTAGAGTTTCTTGTCAGTGAAATGAAAATATGGCTCTTGTTTTCAAATTGGGTTCTATAGAGTCCCAGACCTCTGATTGAAGGTCAATGAGTACAAGAGGGAGCCACATAGGTGGGATTTCAAGAAAAGACCTTTGTCTCTTTCATGAGTTTCACTGATGGTTTTGTTTAAAGATAAGTGTTCACTACTAAAAAAAAGTGAGCCTTGATTATTTGAGCTCATTTCTAGATCTGAAATTCTAAGATTTCAAATAGCTGACTTGTCAGATCTAGCTTTTAGTAATTGAATCAAGACAAGGTAGAGTAGGAAAATAATTTCTCCTCTACCCTTCTAACTTTTCAGCTGGGATCCTTTTAACAAAAGAGATTAACAAGAGAAAAGCATACAAATTGATTTAATATAAGGTTTAGGAGGCACAGGAGACTACATAAAGAAATGAAGTCCTGAAGAAATGATTAAATTTGAGTGTTTTGATGCTAAGTTTGATGGAAGGTGGAAAGTTGTAGAAAGATACGATAGGACAAAGTGAGCTAAGTGTAGTAAACTAGGGGAAACTTACCAAACCCTCTCACATGAGGGTTTTACGACCTGCTTCAGGGGAAGGTCAGAAAGTCCTTTATGTGTATTCAATTTCTCAAATTCCTCCAGGTTGAAGTATTCAGTATGCCAAAGTGCCATCTTTTGGGGTAGCATATCCTGAAACCCATCACTGTCAGGAGAATTTGCCTTAGAAGTAGAAATAAAGGAATGTCACAAATCAAACTATAAGAGAAGGTACACATTTTTTCCTTTGAGAAAATGTCTTAGTTGGGTCTTACATTATGCCTCTGGTATCTTGAGTTCACTCCGGTGTGGGTGTAAATCCTGCTAGAGTTAGCAAACAGCAGATACTGGACAAGCCCTCTGTGTGCAGTTATAGTTATTTAGTCAACAAATACTTCCTGAGTCTTACCAGGCATGCTTAACAATTCTAGGCCTCAGGAATAAAGAGATATGTAGTCATGTTCATTGGCTTCTTGGAGTTTCCACTATCATGGGAGAGGCAGGCATTAAACAGATATACCCAATACATATTTTCACTTTCTTTTTAAACTTTTTATTGTGGAAGAATTTTAGATTCACACAGAAGTTGAAGAGAGAGTACAGAGAGTTCCTGTACACTCTCCACCCAGTTCTCCCTAATGTTAACATCTTACATCATCATGATACATTTGTCAAAAGAAGGAAATTAATATTGGTAAATATTATTAACTAAGCTAGAGACTTTATTTGGATTTTTTTTAAAGATTTTATTTATTTATCCGACAGAGACACAGCGAGAGAGGGAACACAAGCAGGGGAAGTGGGAGAGGGAGAAGCAGGCTCCCCGCGGAGCAGGGAGCCTGATGCGGGGCTCGATCCCAGGACCCCGAGATCATGACCTGAGCTGAAGGCAGACGCCTAACGACTGAGTCACCGAGGCGCCCTGACTTTATTTGGATTTTGACAATTTTTCCACTAATGTCCTTTCTCTGTTCCCAAATCCAATCTAGGATACCACATTACATTTAATCATCATGCCTCCTTAGTCTCCTTCAATCTGCAACAGTGTCTCAATTTTTTCTTACTTTTCATGACTTTGATACTTTTGGAAAGTACTGTTAAGGAGTTTTGTACCATATCCCTCAATTTGAGTTTGTATATTTTTCTCATGATTAGACTGGGGTTATGGGTTTTGGAAAGGAATATTATAGAAGTAAAGTGTACTTTTGTCACATTATATTAGGGGAGACATGCTATCAGCATGAGTTATCATTGGTGATATTAACTTTGATCACCTGGCCAAGAAGTAGAGCCATGTTTCTCTACTGCAAAGTGACTGTTTTTACCCTCCCGTGCTCTTCAGTAGAAGTGTCACTGTGCCCAGCCTGCACTCCAGGGGAAGAGAATTAAGCTTCACCTCCTAGAGGGACAGTGTCTACATTTGTTATTTGGAATTCTTCTCTAAGAAAGAGCTGTCTCCTCAACTAATTTCCAAAAAATAGTTTTACAATGTATTATAAGTACCATATAGGAAAATAAAAGGGAGACATGGAGAGATAATAGGAGAGATTTATTTAGAAAGTTCTTTGAACAAGACACCAACCTTCAGGTCTCCTACACTGATGCCCCAAAAGACATGGGGGAAGCAAAAGAGAAAATGACAGGAGAAAAATGTACCATTACTTGTTTTCTTTCCTGCCCCACCATCCATGGCAGGGATTACTTACACCCAGTATTAGTGGTGTGGAGAGATAGCTTCAGGAAAAAAAAAAACCTGTGACAAAATAAAAAACCTGCAAAACTCTACCTGGGACATGAACAGAATTCTTGTACTACTTGATGGCTACTATTAAAATACCGAGTATCTTGAAGGGATTCTTGAAAAAATAGCTAACTTGAGCAAAAGAAAAGAAAAAAGTCACAAGTTGATTTTACTACCTGAGATATTATTTGAGAGGTTACATCTCTTTACTTCCTCTTTTCATATTTATTAAGCAGAGTTGTTGTTACAAGGAGTACCGTGGCTGAGAGCCTGGGGAACGGGTTCCATACGTGAACCAAGGGAGAAATAGGTCCGGGCAAATGGCACCTCTGGACTCAGCTCTTGCTACCTGAAGCTAACACTACTGCTCCATGTGTGCTTGGAATGCTATGTGCTCGACACTGACTGGGAAGAAACAAGCCTGTCAAGAATCCCAGGTGCAGCTCATTCGCCTACCAGACTACTAACACCAAGAATCAATGCTGTAGCGTTACTGCGCTTTAGCTAACATTGCAGTTCCTGAAGCCGCAGGAGTTGTATAGTGTTCGTGTATGAGAGACCGGGGAAAGGGTCCCATACGTGAAATGGAGTGAGAAACAGGCCGGTGCGGAAGGCAGCTCTCAACTCACCTCTTGTTTATGAGGCCAGTACCCTTGCCCCGTGTGTTCCTGCAGGCCATAAGCCAACCGCCTAACTCAAAGGAACAACTCTGTAGAGAATTCCTGCTTCGGCTAAAAGAGCCATGCCTCAGGGTGGACGCATTGTGTGGTGTGCATGCGTGAGTGCACAGCAAGTGAGTCCAAAAGCATTTTCCTTGTGAGACCCAGGCCCCAGAAGAAGCCAGAACACGACTCCCCACTTGCTCCATGAATCTAATACTGCGGCCCCACTTTTGCATGGAAGTCTGATAGTTAGCTTTCTAAGTCGAAGAAACAACACTGTAGAGAAACCGTGCTTTAGCTACCGTCGACCTCTCTGAGGGCGAAGCAGTTTAGGGTGTACTGAGGTTGGGAGCCCTGGGACGGTTTCAATATCATAATATCGGTGGAGGGACAGGCCGGCACAGAAGGCAGCTCTCAACTCACATCATGGTTATGGGGCTACTACCGTTGCCCAGGGTGTGTGTGCAGGCTGAAACACAGCCACCTAACTCGAAGGAAAAACTCGGTAGAGAGCCTGTGCTGCAGGTAAAACAGCTGCTCCTGAGGGTGGAAGCATTTTGTTGTGTGCGTGCGTGAGAGCACTGCAAGGGAGTCCAAAGCTTTCTGCGAGTGAGACTCAGGCCCCAGCGAAAGGCAGAACACCACTCCCCATGTGTTTCATCAAGCTAGCACGGCAGCGCCACTTTTCAGGGAAGTCTAATAGCTAGCGTTCTAAGTCGAAGAAACAACACTGTAGAGAAGCCGTGCTTTAGCTACCGTCGACCTCTGTGTGGGCGAAGCAGTTTAGGGTGTACTGTGGCTGGCAGCCTGGGGACGGTTTCCATTTCGGAATATAGGGGGAGAGACAGTCCGGTACAGAAGGCAGCTCTCAACTCACTACATGCTTAAGGGGCTAGTTCCGTTGCCCCGTGGGTGTGTGCAGGCTTAAAGACAGCCACTTAACTCGAAGGAAAAACTCGGTAGGGAATCCGAGCTGCAGGTAAAACAGCTGCTCCTAAGGGTGGAAGCCTTTTGTTGTGTGCGTGCGTGAGAGCACTGCAAGGGAGTCCAAAGCATTTTGCGAGTGAGACTCAGGCCCCAGCGAAAGGCAGAACACGACTCCCCATGTGTTTTACCAAGCTAGCACGGCAGCCCCACATTTGCATGGAAGTCTAAGAGCTAGCGTTCTAACTCGAAGAAACTACACAGTAGAGAAACCGTGCTTTAGCTACCGTCGACCTCTCTGTGGGCGAAGCAGTTTAGGGTGTACTGTGGCTGAGAGCCTGGGGACATTTTCCATTTTGTAAAATCGGGGGAGAGACAGGCCGGTACAGAAGGCAGCTCTCAACTCACATCATGGTTATGGGGCTAGTACCGTTGCCCTGGGTGTGTGTGCAGGCTGAAAGACAGCCACCTAACTCAAAGGAAAAACACGGTAGAGAATCCGTGCTTCAGCTCAAACAGCCGCTCCTGAGGGTGGAAGCATTTGGTTGTGTGCGTGCGTGAGAGGACTGCAAGGGAGTCCAAAGTTTCTGCGAGTGAGACTCAGGCCCCAGCAAAAGGCAGAAGACGACTCCCCGTGTGTTTCATTTAGCTAGCACTGCGGCCCTACTTTTGCATGGAAATCTAATCGCTAGCGTTCTCCCTGGAAGAAACAACACGGTAGAGAAACCGTGCTTTAGCTACCATCCACCTCTCTGAGGGAGGAAGCACTTTCCAGGCTACCGTGGGTGAGAGCCTGAGGAACGGGTTCCTTACGTGAAACCGAGGGAGAAGGAGTCCGGGCCAGAAGGCTCCTCTCGACTCAGCTCTTGTTACCTGAAGCTAACACTTCGGCTCCATGTGTGCATAGGAATGCTAAGGGCTCCACCCTGATTTGGCAGAAAGAAGCCGCTCAAGAACCCCAGCTTCAGCTCGTTCGCCTCTCCACAGGGTGGCAGCATTTTCAAGTCTGCTTGAGTGCAAACCTGGGGAAGGAGTCCCAGCCGAATTCGGAGGGAGAAATAAGCATGGGCAGAAGGCCCCTATGGACTCAACTCTTGTTTCGGGAAACTAGATCGGCTCTCCCGTGTGTGCGTGGAGTCCTCAGTGCCATCCACGCAACGCAAAGGAACAAAACTGTAGAGAACCCGTGCCTCAGCAAAGATCGCCCTTCCTGAGCGTGCACTTCATCTGTTGTGTGTTTTTGTGAAAGCATGAGAAATGGAACCTAAACGTAACTCGGAGTGAGAAGCAGGCCTGGAAGGAAGGCTGCTGTCGACTCACCTCTTGTTTGAGGAGATTAGCACTGCTGTACCCTGTGTGCCTGGATGCCTAGTTCCCAGGCTACTAACACCAAGAATCAATCCTCTCGAGTGACTGCGCTTGAGTTAACATTGCCGTTCCTGAAGCAGGAGGAATTTGACCCTGCTCGTGTACGAGAGACCGGGGAAAGGGTCCCAGACGTGAAATGGAGTGAGAAACAGGCCGGTGCGGAAGGCAGCTCTCAAGTCACCTCTGGTTGATGAGGCTAGTGCCCTTGCCCCGGGGGTGCCTGCAGGCCTAAAGCCAACCACCTAACTCAAAGGAACAACTCTGTAGGGAATTCCTGCTTCGGCTA
This sequence comes from Halichoerus grypus, assembly GCF_964656455.1. Classification (NCBI taxonomy): domain Eukaryota; kingdom Metazoa; phylum Chordata; class Mammalia; order Carnivora; family Phocidae; genus Halichoerus; species Halichoerus grypus. Next base: position 29,897 of record NW_027555037.1, on the reverse strand, counting down.
AAAGAGCCATGCCTCAGGGTGGACGCATTTTGCTGTGTGCATGCGTGAGCGCACTGCAAGTGAGTCCAAAAGCATTTTCCTTGTGAGACCCAGGCCCCGGAAGAAGCCAGAACACGACTCCCCACTTGCTCCATGAAGCTAGGACTGCGGCCCCACTTTTGCATGGAAGTCTAACAGCTAGCTTTCTAACTCGGAGAAACAACACTGTAGAGAAACCGTGCTTTAGCTACCGTCGACCTCTCTGTGGGCGAAGCAGTTTAGGGTGTACTGTGGCTGAGAGCCTGGGGACGGTTTCCATTTCATAATATCGGGGGAGAGACAGGCTGGCACATAAGGCAGATCTGAACTCACTACGTGGTTATGGGGCTAGTTCCGTTGCCCCGTGGGTGTGTGCAGGCTTAAACACAGCCACCTAACTCGAAGGAAAAACTCGGTAGAGAGCCTGTGCTGCAGGTAAAAGAGCTGCTCCTGAGGGTGCAAGCATTTTGTTGTGTGCGTGCGTGAGAGCACTGCAAGGGAGTCCAAAGCTTTTTGCGAGTGAGACTCAGGCCCCAGCGAAAGGCAGAACACGACTCCCCATGTGTTTCATCACGCTAGCACGGCAGCCCCACTTTTGCATGGAAGTCTAATAGCTAGCGTTCTAACTCGAAGAAACAACACTGTAGAGAAGCCGTGCTTTAGCTACCGTCGACCTCTGTGTGGGCGAAGCAGTTTAGGGTGTACTGTGGCTGAGAGCCCTGGGACGGTTTCAAGATCGTAATATCGGGGAGAGACAGGCCGGTACAGAAGGCAGCTCTCAACTCACATCATGGTTATGGGGCTAGTACCATTGCCCAGGGTGTGTGTGCAGGCTTAAACACAGCCACCTAACTCGAAGGAAAAACTCGGTTGAGAGCCTGTGCTGCAGGTAAAACAGCTGCTCCTGAGGGTGGCAGCATTTTGTTGTGTGCGTGCGTGAGAGCACTGCAAGGGAGTCCAGACCCATTTTCCGTGTGGGACTCAGGCCCCGGCAGAAGACAGAACACGACTCCCCACTTGTTTCATGAAGCTAGCACTGCGGCCCCACTTTTGCATGGAAGTCTAATAGCAAGCGTTCTTTATTATTATTATTATTAAATGTTTTTATTGTTATGTTAATCCCCATACATTACATCATTAGTTTTAGATATAGTGTTCCATGATTCATTGTTTGTGCATATCACCCAGTGCTCCATGCAGATCGTGCCCTGCTCAATACCCATCACCAGGCTAACCCATCCTCCCACCCCCCTCCCCTCTAGAACCCTCAGTTTGTTTTTCAGAGTCCATCGTCTCTCATGGTTCTTCTCCCCCTCCGATTTTCCCCCCTTCATTCTTCCCCTCCTGCTACATTCTTCTTCTTCTTTTTTTCTTTCTTAACATATATTGCATTATTTGTTTCAGAGGTACAGATCTGAGATTCAACAGTCTTGCACAATTCACAGCGCTTACCAGAACACATACCCTCCCCAGTGTCCAACACCCAGTGACCCCATCCCTCCCACCCCAGCCCCCACTCCAGCAACCCTCAGTTTGTTTCCTGAGATTAAGAATTCCTCATATCAGTGAGGTCATATGATACATGTCTTTCTCTGTTTGACTTATTTCGCTCAGCATGATACCCTCCAGTTCCATCCACGTCGTTGCAGAGGGCAAGATCTCATTCCTTTTGATGGCTGCATAATATTCCATTGTATATATATATATATATACCCCCTCTTCTTTATCCATTCATCTGTTGGTGGACATCTTGGCTCTTTCCACAGTTTGGCTATTGTGGACATTAATAGCAAGCGTTCTAACTCGGAGAAACAACACTGAAGAGAAACCGTGCTTTAGCTACCGACGACCTCTGTGTGGGAGGAAGCAGTTTAGGGTGTACGGTGGGTGAGAGCCTGGGGACGGGTTCCGTTTCCTAAAATCGAGGGAGAGACAGCCCGGAGAGAAGGCAGCTCTCAACTCACACCATGGTTATGGGGCTAGTACCGTTGCCCCGGGTGTGTGTGCAGGCTTCATGAAAACCGCCTAACTCGAAGGAAAAACTCGCTGGAGAATCCATGCTTCAGCTAAAAGAGCCGCTCTTGAAGGTGGAAGCATTATGTTGTGTGCGTGCATGAGAGCCCTGCAAGGGAGTCCAAAGCCTTTTGTGAGTGAGCCTCAGGCCCCAGCAGAAGGCAGAACACGACTCCCCATGTGTTTCATCACGCTAGCACGGCAGCCCCACTTTTGCATGGAAGTCTAACAGCTAGTGTTCTAACTCGAAGAAACAACACTGTAGAGAAACCCTGCTTTAGCTACCGTCGACCTCTAGATGGAGGAAGTATTACACGGAGTACCGTGGCTGAGAGCCTGGGGAACGGGTTCCATACGTGAAACCAAGGGAGAAATAGGTCCGGGCAGAAGGCACCTCTGGACTCAGCTCTTGCTACCTGAAGCTAACACTACTGCTCCATGTGTGCTTGGAATGCTATGTGCTCGACACTGACTGGGAAGAAACAAGCCTGTCAAGAATCCCAGGTGCAGCTCATTCGCCTACCAGACTACTAACACCAAGAATCAAGGCTGTAGCGTTACTGCGCTTTAGCTAACATTGCAGTTCCTGAAGCCGCAGGAGTGGTATAGTGTTCGTGTATGAGAGACCGGGGAAAGGGTCCCATACGTGAAATGGAGTGAGAAACAGGCCGGTGCGGAAGGCAGCTCTCAACTCACCTCTTGTTTATGAGGCCAGTACCCTTGCCCCGTGTGTTCCTGCAGGCCATAAGCCAACCGCCTAACTCAAAGGAACAACTCTGTAGAGAATTCCTGCTTCGGCTAAAAGAGCCATGCCTCAGGGTGGACGCATTGTGTGGTGGGCATGCGTGAGTGCACAGCAAGTGAGTCCAAAAGCATTTTCCTTGTGAGACCCAGGCCCCAGAAGAAGCCAGAACACGACTCCCCACTTGCTCCATGAATCTAGTACTGCGGCCCCACTTTTGCATGGAAGTCTGATAGTTAGCTTTCTAAGTCGAAGAAACAACACTGTAGAGAAACCGTGCTTTAGCTACCGTCGACCTCTCTGAGGGCGAAGCAGTTTAGGGTGTACCGAGGTTGGGAGCCCTGGGACGGTTTCAATATCATAATATCGGTGGAGGGACAGGCCGGCACAGAAGGCAGCTCTCAACTCACATCATGGTTATGGGGCTACTACCGTTGCCCAGGGTGTGTGTGCAGGCTTAAACACAGCCACCTAACTCGAAGGAAAAACTCGGTAGAGAGCCTGTGCTGCAGGTAAAACAGCTGCTCCTGAGGGTGGAAGCATTTTGTTGTGTGCGTGCGTGAGAGCACTGCAAGGGAGTCCAAAGCTTTCTGCGAGTGAGACTCAGGCCCCAGCGAAAGGCAGAACACCACTCCCCATGTGTTTCATCAAGCTAGCACGGCAGCGCCACTTTTCAGGGAAGTCTAATAGCTAGCGTTCTAAGTCGAAGAAACAACACTGTAGAGAAGCCGTGCTTTAGCTACCGTCGACCTCTGTGTGGGCGAAGCAGTTTAGGGTGTACTGTGGCTGGCAGCCTGGGGACGGTTTCCATTTCGGAATATAGGGGGAGAGACAGTCCGGTACAGAAGGCAGCTCTCAACTCACTACATGCTTAAGGGGCTAGTTCCGTTGCCCCGTGGGTGTGTGCAGGCTTAAAGACAGCCACTTAACTCGAAGGAAAAACTCGGTAGGGAATCCGAGCTGCAGGTAAAACAGCTGCTCCTAAGGGTGGAAGCCTTTTGTTGTGTGCGTGCGTGAGAGCACTGCAAGGGAGTCCAAAGCATTTTGCGAGTGAGACTCAGGCCCCAGCGAAAGGCAGAACACGACTCCCCATGTGTTTTACCAAGCTAGCACGGCAGCCCCACATTTGCATGGAAGTCTAAGAGCTAGCGTTCTAACTCGAAGAAACTACACAGTAGAGAAACCGTGCTTTAGCTACCGTCGACCTCTCTGTGGGCGAAGCAGTTTAGGGTGTACTGTGGCTGAGAGCCTGGGGACATTTTCCATTTTGTAAAATCGGGGGAGAGACAGGCCGGTACAGAAGGCAGCTCTCAACTCACATCATGGTTATGGGGCTAGTACCGTTGCCCTGGGTGTGTGTGCAGGCTGAAAGACAGCCACCTAACTCAAAGGAAAAACACGGTAGAGAATCCGTGCTTCAGCTCAAACAGCCGCTCCTGAGGGTGGAAGCATTTGGTTGTGTGCGTGCGTGAGAGGACTGCAAGGGAGTCCAAAGTTTCTGCGAGTGAGACTCAGGCCCCAGCAAAAGGCAGAAGACGACTCCCCGTGTGTTTCATTTAGCTAGCACTGCGGCCCTACTTTTGCATGGAAATCTAATCGCTAGCGTTCTCCCTGGAAGAAACAACACGGTAGAGAAACCGTGCTTTAGCTACCATCCACCTCTCTGAGGGAGGAAGCACTTTCCAGGCTACCGTGGGTGAGAGCCTGAGGAACGGGTTCCTTACGTGAAACCGAGGGAGAAGGAGTCCGGGCCAGAAGGCTCCTCTCGACTCAGCTCTTGTTACCTGAAGCTAACACTTCGGCTCCATGTGTGCATAGGAATGCTAAGGGCTCCACACTGATTTGGCAGAAAGAAGCCGCTCAAGAACCCCAGCTTCAGCTCGTTCGCCTCTCCACAGGGTGGCAGCATTTTCAAGTCTGCTTGAGTGCAAACCTGGGGAAGGAGTCCCAGCCGAATTCGGAGGGAGAAATAAGCATGGGCAGAAGGCCCCTATGGACTCAACTCTTGTTTCGGGAAACTAGATCGGCTCTCCCGTGTGTGCGTGGAGTCCTCAGTGCCATCCACGCAACGCGAAGGAACAAAACTGTAGAGAACCCGTGCCTCAGCAAAGATCGCCCTTCCTGAGCGTGCACTTCATCTGTTGTGTGTTTTTGTGAAAGCATGAGAAATGGAACCTAAACGTAACTCGGAGTGAGAAGCAGGCCTGGAAGGAAGGCTGCTGTCGACTCACCTCTTGTTTGAGGAGATTAGCACTGCTGTACCCTGTGTGCCTGGATGCCTAGTTCCCAGGCTACTAACACCAAGAATCAATCCTCTCGAGTGACTGCGCTTGAGTTAACATTGCCGTTCCTGAAGCAGGAGGAATTTGACCCTGCTCGTGTACGAGAGACCGGGGAAAGGGTCCCAGACGTGAAATGGAGTGAGAAACAGGCCGGTGCGGAAGGCAGCTCTCAAGTCACCTCTGGTTGATGAGGCTAGTGCCCTTGCCCCGGGGGTGCCTGCAGGCCTAAAGCCAACCACCTAACTCAAAGGAACAACTCTGTAGGGAATTCCTGCTTCGGCTAAAAGAGCCATGCCTCAGGGTGGACGCATTTTGCTGTGTGCATGCGTGAGCGCACTGCAAGTGAGTCCAAAAGCATTTTCCTTGTGAGACCCAGGCCCCGGAAGAAGCCAGAACACGACTCCCCACTTGCTCCATGAAGCTAGGACTGCGGCCCCACTTTTGCATGGAAGTCTAACAGCTAGCTTTCTAACTCGGGAGAAACAACACTGTAGAGAAACCGTGCTTTGGCTACCGTCGACCTCTCTGTGGGCGAAGCAGTTTAGGGTGTACTGTGGCTGAGAGCCTGGGGACGGTTTCCATTTCATAATATCGGGGGAGAGACAGGCTGGCACATAAGGCAGATCTGAACTCACTACGTGGTTATGGGGCTAGTTCCGTTGCCCCGTGGGTGTGTGCAGGCTTAAACACAGCCACCTAACTCGAAGGAAAAACTCGGTAGAGAGCCTGTGCTGCAGGTAAAAGAGCTGCTCCTGAGGGTGCAAGCATTTTGTTGTGTGCGTGCGTGAGAGCACTGCAAGGGAGTCCAAAGCTTTTTGCGAGTGAGACTCAGGCCCCAGCGAAAGGCAGAACACGACTCCCCATGTGTTTCATCACGCTAGCACGGCAGCCCCACTTTTGCATGGAAGTCTAATAGCTAGCGTTCTAACTCGAAGAAACAACACTGTAGAGAAGCCGTGCTTTAGCTACCGTCGACCTCTGTGTGGGCGAAGCAGTTTAGGGTGTACTGTGGCTGAGAGCCCTGGGACGGTTTCAAGATCGTAATATCGGGGAGAGACAGGCCGGTACAGAAGGCAGCTCTCAACTCACATCATGGTTATGGGGCTAGTACCATTGCCCAGGGTGTGTGTGCAGGCTTAAACACAGCCACCTAACTCGAAGGAAAAACTCGGTTGAGAGCCTGTGCTGCAGGTAAAACAGCTGCTCCTGAGGGTGGCAGCATTTTGTTGTGTGCGTGCGTGAGAGCACTGCAAGGGAGTCCAGACCCATTTTCCGTGTGGGACTCAGGCCCCGGCAGAAGACAGAACACGACTCCCCACTTGTTTCATGAAGCTAGCACTGCGGCCCCACTTTTGCATGGAAGTCTAATAGCAAGCGTTCTTTATTATTATTATTATTAAATGTTTTTATTGTTATGTTAATCCCCATACATTACATCATTAGTTTTAGATATAGTGTTCCATGATTCATTGTTTGTGCATATCACCCAGTGCTCCATGCAGATCGTGCCCTGCTCAATACCCATCACCAGGCTAACCCATCCTCCCACCCCCCTCCCCTCTAGAACCCTCAGTTTGTTTTTCAGAGTCCATCGTCTCTCATGGTTCTTCTCCCCCTCCGATTTTCCCCCCTTCATTCTTCCCCTCCTGCTACATTCTTCTTCTTCTTTTTTTCTTTCTTAACATATATTGCATTATTTGTTTCAGAGGTACAGATCTGAGATTCAACAGTCTTGCACAATTCACAGCGCTTACCAGAACACATACCCTCCCCAGTGTCCAACACCCAGTGACCCCATCCCTCCCACCCCAGCCCCCACTCCAGCAACCCTCAGTTTGTTTCCTGAGATTAAGAATTCCTCATATCAGTGAGGTCATATGATACATGTCTTTCTCTGTTTGACTTATTTCGCTCAGCATGATACCCTCCAGTTCCATCCACGTCGTTGCAGAGGGCAAGATCTCATTCCTTTTGATGGCTGCATAATATTCCATTGTATATATATATATATATACCCCCTCTTCTTTATCCATTCATCTGTTGGTGGACATCTTGGCTCTTTCCACAGTTTGGCTATTGTGGACATTAATAGCAAGCGTTCTAACTCGGAGAAACAACACTGAAGAGAAACCGTGCTTTAGCTACCGACGACCTCTGTGTGGGAGGAAGCAGTTTAGGGTGTACGGTGGGTGAGAGCCTGGGGACGGGTTCCGTTTCCTAAAATCGAGGGAGAGACAGCCCGGAGAGAAGGCAGCTCTCAACTCACACCATGGTTATGGGGCTAGTACCGTTGCCCCGGGTGTGTGTGCAGGCTTCATGAAAACCGCCTAACTCGAAGGAAAAACTCGCTGGAGAATCCATGCTTCAGCTAAAAGAGCCGCTCTTGAAGGTGGAAGCATTATGTTGTGTGCGTGCATGAGAGCCCTGCAAGGGAGTCCAAAGCCTTTTGTGAGTGAGCCTCAGGCCCCAGCAGAAGGCAGAACACGACTCCCCATGTGTTTCATCACGCTAGCACGGCAGCCCCACTTTTGCATGGAAGTCTAACAGCTAGTGTTCTAACTCGAAGAAACAACACTGTAGAGAAACCCTGCTTTAGCTACCGTCGACCTCTAGATGGAGGAAGTATTACACGGAGTACCGTGGCTGAGAGCCTGGGGAACGGGTTCCATACGTGAAACCAAGGGAGAAATAGGTCCGGGCAGAAGGCACCTCTGGACTCAGCTCTTGCTACCTGAAGCTAACACTACTGCTCCATGTGTGCTTGGAATGCTATGTGCTCGACACTGACTGGGAAGAAACAAGCCTGTCAAGAATCCCAGGTGCAGCTCATTCGCCTACCAGACTACTAACACCAAGAATCAATGCTGTAGCTTTACTGCGCTTTAGCTAACATTGCAGTTCCTGAAGCCGCAAGAGTGGTATAGTGTTCGTGTATGAGAGACCGGGGAAAGGGTCCCATACGTGAAATGGAGTGAGAAACAGGCCGGTGCGGAAGGCAGCTCTCAACTCACCTCTTGTTTATGAGGCCAGTACCCTTGCCCCGTGTGTTCCTGCAGGCCATAAGCCAACCGCCTAACTCAAAGGAACAACTCTGTAGAGAATTCCTGCTTCGGCTAAAAGAGCCATGCCTCAGGGTGGACGCATTGTGTGGTGTGCATGCGTGAGTGCACAGCAAGTGAGTCCAAAAGCATTTTCCTTGTGAGACCCAGGCCCCAGAAGAAGCCAGAACACGACTCCCCACTTGCTCCATGAATCTAATACTGCGGCCCCACTTTTGCATGGAAGTCTAACAGCTAGCTTTCTAACTCGGAGAAACAACAGTGTAGAGAAACCGTGCTTTAGCTACCGTCGACCTCTCTGTGGGCGAAGCAGTTTAGGGTGTACTGTGGCTGAGAGCCTGGGGACGGTTTCCATTTCATAATATCGGGGGAGAGACAGGCTGGTACATAAGGCAGATCTGGACTCACTACATGGTTATGGGGCTAGTTCTGTTGCCCCGTGGGTGTGTGCAGGCTTAAACACAGCTACCTAACTCAAAGGAAAAACTCGGTAGAGAGCCTGTGCTGCAGGTAAAAGAGCTGCTCCTGAGGGTGCAAGCATTCTGTTGTGTGCGTGCGTGAGAGCACTGCAAGGGAGTCCAAAGCTTTCTGCGAGTGAGACTCAGGCCCCAGCGAAAGGCAGAACACGACTCCCCATGTGTTTCATCACGCTAGCACGGCAGCCCCACTTTTGCATGGAAGTCTAATAGCTAGCGTTCTAAGTCAAAGAAACAACACTGTAGAGAAGCCGTGCTTTAGCTACTGTCGACCTCTCTGTGGGCGAAGCAGTTTAGGGTGTACTGTGGCTGAGAGCCCTGGGACGGTTTCAATATCGTAATATTGGGGAGAGACAGGCCGGGACAGAAGGCAGCTCTCAACTCACATCATGGTTATGGGGCTAGTACCATTGCCCACGGTGTGTGTGCAGGCTTAAACACAGCCACCTAACTCGAAGGAAAAACCACACTTATAAAACTGGGGAGTCATCAAAGCATTTTGAGAGGGGCATGATAGGCTTTGACTTAGAGTTTAAAAGGTTTCCTCTGGATATTCTATTGAGAACAGTCTACAGGATGACATAGGGAGATGGAAAAGGGACCAGTTAAGAGGCTGTTATAATAATCTGGTAAAAAAATGGTGAGAGGTAGCAGAGAAGGCCCTATGAAGTGCTTGAATTTGCAATATATTGAAGGCAAAGTCAATAGTGTATGCTATTTGGGAGGGCATATGATAGACATCAGAGTGATTTTAGGATTTAGGGCCTGGATGACTGAAAGAATGGAGTTGCCACCAACTACAATTTGGAATGTGATCAATGGAGCAGATACTACAGGAGGATGAGGGAGCAGTAATTTTGGACATAAGCCTGAGATACTTGTCGGGCATCCAAGTGGAGATATCATGTGGGCAGTTGGATACATAGGGAGAAACTTAAGGGAAAGAGTGGTAAGGGAGGAGATGATCCTAGTTGTCTGAGTTGGGGTGTGTGTGTGTGTGTGTGTGCATGTGTATGTGTAGTATCAGCATATAGGTAACATTAAAAGCCATGAGACTAGATGAGATTACCAAGGGGCAAAGTCCAAGCTGGAAATAAAAGAGAGAATGAAGAAGAAAGCTTTGTGTTGTGGTGTTAAAGGAAGAGAAGAAAGTATGAAATAGTTATTTAGGAGAATGGGGACAGTGAATAGAGAAAGGAAATACAGTATTATTTCCAAGATGCATTAAAGGCACCTCTGAAGTTCATGGTCATAAATGTAAAGTAAGACCAGTCAATATGCTTTATGTTTCCCTCCAGCCATGTTCAGTTGTATGAAGACAGGTTGAGTACAAATGGAAAGTTGGGTTTAACATTTTAGACAACATTAATATACCCTGCATGAACGATAGCTATTTGGGGAAATATATTGATAATTAGCATCAGACTTATGTTTAAGGAGAGAAGTCTGTATGTGCCAAGAATATTAGTCTTTTGGATGTACTTGGTTAGTCCAAGTATATAGGTTAAAAGGATATAATTAAATATATACATAGAAAAAAGGTACTCTGCATAAAAAAAAATTACCAAGTTTTCATAATGGAGAAAGTAGGGAATGAAGAGCAACATGGCAGGAATCCAAAGGTCTGAGGAAGCACATCACTAAGAAGAAATTTCTGGTGTCCAGGCAGCCAAGGAGCATTTATGAACAACAGTGACTAGTTTAATTATAACTTATTTTCAATATGTTAGGATAATAAAATCCAGTTACTCTAAACATTCAATAGAGACTGCCATGCACACAAAAACCTGAGTGAATGTGGGGAAAATCAGGCATAAGAGAAAACAAAGTGAGGCAAGAGTCAGAGCTCAAGAGAAGCAAGAACTTGAGATAAAAACTATTAGGGAAGACCTAAACCCACAGGGATGTGCAGAAAATTAGAAAGACATTAGACATGACATAGAGTTTGTGAGTTCAGGTCAATTTTTTTATTAAATTTTAAACAATAACAATAACTGATATTTCAGTTAAATAATGATAATAGCTACCATTTTTTGAATGCCTACTATGTGCCATACATGCCTACAGATGTGCCTACTGTGAATAAAATTTTTTTTAATTACAAGAACTTGGAAGAAAGGTATTATTAAATTTCATGATATAAAACATCTGCTTGTTTGTACTTTTTTATAATTGATATGTGCGATGCATTTGATATTTATCAATTTTATGATACTGTTATTAAATTGCTGCCATGTCTTATGTTGGATATTAAAATTAAGGAAATGTGACAATATTGTCTCTATATAAGTGATGAAACTAAAATTCAGAAAGATTATTTAACTTCTCTAATTTCCCATTGATGACTAAGCCATCTAGGTCTCTAGGACTCCAAACCTCTAATACCTCATATAAATTCTAGTTTATTTTTCCACTGTTTTAGAACCAGTCCTTATTCAGCCTAGCAAGCTTAATTCCATTTGCATACCCAAGAATACATGTTCGTGTCACGAAAGCAAAACATTTTCCCATAGCAACAGCTCATCAACCTAAAAAAAAGAAAAATCTTGTCAGTGGGGATACAGAAAGCATCTTGGTGGTAGAGACAAAAGCAAGTGATGTAACTATCTGATTTATCAAAGAAAGCAGAGGGGTCACAAAGAATAAGATAAATTCTGAAGGACAGAAAGAAATCTTGTTTTCTTAGTCAAGTAGAGAAAAGAAGAAAAAAAAAAAATCAGCCAGAAGTAATGGCTGAATTTGAAACACAAGAGTGAAACAATCAGTTGTCAAAAACAAACGATTCAACCAAAGCTATTATTTCATGGTTGAACAAGTTTTTATAAAACCGTTAGTTTACTATTAAGTAACCCCAACATACCTTTCAAGAAGATGTCCTTGTATGGATCTAAGCTATTCCAACCAGCCTGTGAGTCTTATGTTTTCCCAAACTGCACTATGTATTTTAGGTCCTAGGCTTAAGAACTCATGGCCCAGGTCTGAAGCTGTGGCTGAAGAGGCCAGAAATTAACTAAAACTGGTATTAGGTGTTAGGTGGGAGATGAAGAAGGTAGGAAGAATAGTAAGTCACAAGAGAGGGGGAATTCTGAACAGATATCTATATGTATATAGATATGTGTGTGTGTGTGCGTGTGTGTATGTGTGTGTGTGTGTAATAAATTCTAGCAGTCCGGGGAAGGAAGTACCAAGTAATACAATTAGAGCCACTGGGGAAGAGCTGTATTGGAAATATTATGCCCAGGGAATAGGCAAAATGGTTAGTGAGATAAGGTCCTAGAATACAAATTCATGGCAGTCATGAAATAAAGAGATTCATGTCAGAACAATGGCAAATGATGCATACAGTTAACTGAGATTTTTTTTAGCCATTTGCATTCTACCTTTTTTGCTACCACAAGCTTTCTCTGTTATAGTGATCCATTTCAGAAACCACTGAGTACCTCTATGACTCTATGCCTTAGATGCTCTACTGTTAAAATTTTGATCTGTTAAATTCCTATCCATATTTCAGCAATTTTTATCTAAAATAACTCAGCACTTAAACAACTTCCTCCCAAAGAACTGGTGAGGCTACCTAGACTTCTTACATTGGAATGCAATCAGTAGACTTTTAATTTTACAGCTTTTCTACAGTCTTTCAGCTTATACCTACTGTTCATACCCTTTATCCATGTATCTAATGGGTTGTCTTTTACTTACTGATTTCTGGATTTTCTTTATAGGTAATGAATACTAATCTTTTATTGTTGCATGCATTGCAAATATCTTCTCCCAGTGTATGATTTTTCTTAACTTTGTTTATAGGATCAATTTACCAATACCTTCATTTGTGGTTTGTCACTTTTCTTTTGACCTCCTTTAAGAAATCCTTTTTGGGGTGCCTGGGTGGCTGAGTTAAATGTCTGCGTTAGATCATGATCCTGAGGTCCTGGGATCAAGTCCTGAGTTGGGCTCCCTGCTCAACAGGGAGTCTGCTTCTTTCTCTCCCTCTCCTGCTCTCTCTCATGTGCTCTCTCCCTCTCTCTCATAAATAAGTAAAATCTTAAAAAAAAAAAAAAAGAAACCTTTTCCCATTAGTACATCATTACAGTCTCCTACATTCTCTTTCAAAAGTTTTAAAGTTTTGCTTATTATGTCTTTTTCTTTAATCAATCTAGAATTTTTGTATAGAGTGTGGGATAGGATACCAATATTTTTTCTGTAGGTAAGCCAATTGTTCTAGTACAATTTAGTTATATTTCACCATTTCACCATTTCTCACTTATTTCTAATGCTACCTATTATATTTACAAAGTCCCATATATGAATGAATCTATTTGCCTTCTGTATTATGATTAACTCTTTTTCCTGACTTTCAAAGCCCTATATTATCAAATCATATAGACCTCCAGTGTATACCCTAAAGACAACAAAAGCACTAAACCCACATTATCAGAAAAATCTTTGAGCTTGAAAGTAATACATGTTTTAAATAATCTGATATATAATTTTATAGATAAAAAACACAAGCCCAAAGAAGCTAAATGAGTTGCCCAAGGTGATTCAACCAGTCTAGTGTTAAAGCCTGTTCTGGAAATATGTTTACTCCATATATACTGCCGTGCATTGTCCACAGAACCAATGCTCAGCAAATATTAGATTGATTTACTGTTGGAATCAAATGACAGCATCAAATTAAATCAAATGGGGGACATGTGACTCGCTCAGTGCCCACTATGTGTTGGACACTATGCTAATATTCCCCTAAAACCAGAGTGATTTGCCTTTGAACTTTGGCCCATGAGTTCCAGTTTGTGTGCTCTTTTCTCTGCCTCTGTACCATGACTGATAATTATGAGAATACTTGTAGTCTGATAAGAAGATTCTATTCAAACTTGATTCCTACATTGCTGTAGTGCAATTTTCTCCAACATGCAGAAGAGAGCATTTTGGAAAACCACTGAATTATATGTAAATGTATATGTACATTATACAGGAATTATGAAGATAGACTTTCTTCTTAGAAATTAAAACTAAAACTGTTACCTACGTCTCTTGCTTCCACTTACTTATTCCATAAACATATGGTAAGAATCCCCAGTGGCTTTTACGGCTATCATTAATAAAGTTTCTGTCTAATAGGGTCTTATATCTAATTGTGGAATTAGGCTCATAGACAAACATTTATAATTCAATTGTAGTAACTGTTATTAAATAGATAAGAACAACAAGTTGCAGAAAAGTAGAACAAAAGATCAGAAATGATCACTCTACCTGGTAGAGTCCAGGAAACCCTTAAGAGTGGGAGTATATAGCTGAACTGAAAGTACAGGAAGGGAAACAAGTATTTGTGCATAGATATAAATGTTGATATAGAACATTATGACACAAATTTTTATTAAAGAATGGTGAAATTTTGTGTTCGTTGGTGATGTGTCAAACTTTTCTTCCCAAGATCTCACATTGTCATCAATATTGCTTAATATTTGTTAAGCAATTATTTTCCCTAGGTGCTATGAAGGCCTTGGGAATACAGGTGCAGACAATATAGATTTGATTACTGCTTTCAGAGGTAGGGTATCTACATAACTTAGCTTTGCGTACACTTTGATATTGCAAAGAAATACTATTAATACTTACAGTTTGACAACAGATATAAATCAGGATTGCCCTGAACTAACTAGAATTTGTCACCATATACAAAGGAAAATAACAGTGTGCAGTGTGACTATACAATGGGGTCCCTAACCCTTTTTAAGGTGTCATATAGAAGGCTGTGTAAATGAAATTTCTCCATAGAATCAGGGCAGGCTTTATCAGGATGCAACCCGTGCAGTTGCCCTATACCTAGAAGGTCTCCGCATCTGGTTTAAACCTCTACTGTTGCTGTCTTGAAATTGTGAATATTGTTTTAAATTAAATTTATTTATTTGACAGAGAGAGACACAGCGAGAGAGGACGCACAAGCAGAGGGAGTGGGAGAGGGAGAAGCAGGCTTCCTGCTGAGCAGGGAGCCCGAGGCGGGGCTCCATCCCAGGACCCTGGGATCATGACCTGAGCCCAAGGCAGACGCTTAATGACTGAGCCACCCAGGCACCCCTGTGAATATTTTTTTAAAAAGGGGCCCCACATATTCATTTTGTGCTGGGCCCAGCAAATTATGTATACAATACTATATAGAAAATACATAATCTGCTTTAGTAGGATGACAATCAAAAATGCCAGAGGATTCATGGACCATATAGCATGAGGCTTGTTGAAGGACCTGGAAATACTGGATTAAAAATATCTAAAAGATGAATTAATAGCTTCCCTAAAATTGAAAGTTCAGATGGGTCAAAGGAGAAGTAGAATTTTGTAGTTCAGTTCCAGAAGAGGGAAGAAGAATTCTTGGGAATCATAGGAAAACAGGAAAGGCAGAATTTTACTACAGTGGAAGGCAAGACATCATTACATGTAAACTCCCCAGTATCAGGTATTAAATCTGAGGCTTGGTGACCATCAAGTCATGATTGTTAAGAACAAATATTTCTATTCATTAAGAAAAGAATGAGAGGACTACATAGTCCAAACCAATCCTAAGATATCATATTTATGAAATACACTGAAACTTTCTTGTCAAAATGACTCATATTTCAGAATTCTATGAAGTGAAGAAGGGAACAAGAAACAATCTTTCAATTATCTTTTACTTGAAGCAGGGAAAAGGAAGAGAAAGTATAGAAGACTGATAGTATGCTCACTTAAGAAGTGTACAAATCATGCTGACCTTAGTTCTGGTTATGAGTCCCAAGACATGGCTTTAAAGTTAGCAAATGCTAATAAGTGCTCTTTATTCAACAAATGAATCTAATTTAGTTGCATAAGCTCTGCAAAGAACTTGTGAATTAAGACTTGATGTATCATTTTATAGATGAGGAAACTGAAGCTCAGAGTTGACTTTTTTTAGTCTATATAGCAGATGATTAGTTAATTGGTTTGTTTACTCATGAAGAAACTATTTTTTTAAAAGCTTTTATTTATTTATTTGACAGAGAGAAGGAACACAAGCAGGGGGAGTGGGAGAGGGAGAACCAGGCTTCCCGCCAAGCAGGGAGCCCGACACGGGGCTTGAACCCTCATGACTTGAGCCCAAGGCAGACGCTTTAAAAACTGAGCCACCCAGGCGCCCCATGAAGTAACTATTTTTTGAGTACCTAGTATGTTCAGGCACTGTGCTATGTACTAAGAATGCAAATACGAACAAGACAGAGTAGAGTTTATACTGCAACAAGTTAGCCAGGATATAGTAAACTTCTTTGCTTTGTTCTGTTCAAAAGGAAAAAACTCTCAGGCAACTTTTTTTTTGGTCAAGCAATTGTTATTTGGGGTAATTCTGATTTGCATGAACCATGTTTATTTAGCCTTTATTTCAAGCCTATGTGAATCTGGCACTATTATATCAGGAAGTGAATAAGGTATGTTCCTTGTCTTTTGAGAGGTATAAAAGAGACCTATATAAACAACTGACTGCAAGTACAAAACAGAATGAAATAAGTAGTAAATAGACTGGGAAATATTATAAAATGGGAGAGCAGAAGGAGAGGGAGACTCAAATGTGACTAGGCTATCAAGAAAGGTTTTGTGGAAAAGGTGAACTGAGAAACATGACAAGGGGAAAAAAGTTCAAAATTATGAGAATAAGTTTCAAAAGAGGAAACGCTATGACGTATCAAGCCATATATCCACAGCACATAACATAGTAACTAGCATATATCCAGTTAATAAGCAATAAGTATTTATTAAATTCATTAATATAAGAATTAATTTACTGCTGTGTGTTTAATGTTGAACAAGGAGAAAGAGCAAAATCACATTGTTATGAATATCCATGGAACATTTGAGTAGTGAGAAGACTGATAAGTATGAATGGTAAGTGATATGACAGGGTTTATGGACAGTGCTTATGGAAGAAAGAGGGAATGATGCTTGAAAGACAAGTAGGAATCAAATTGTGGAAAGCCTTATTTTTTAGATGAAGCTTGAAGTGAACTCACAGCAAATGACAAACCAGGAACTTTTAGCACCTAGCACCTATTACAGTGTCTTAAACAATAGTACGCTATATAAGTTTGCTGAATGAATAAGTAAAAATGTGAAATAATAAATGAGGGAAAGAGTGACATCTATCAGTTTGTTCAATAAACGTTTATTGAGCACAGTTCTGGTCTAAGTACTGTGAAACAAGAACAATGATGTCTATCCTCATTTACTTCCTCAGTTAATGTGATATATACACGCGTCCAGCCAACAGTGACAGTACTATGTGAGATGAGTACGAGAGCGAGAGAGAAAGCCCTTTGGAACACATTAGGAAGACTTCCTAACCCAGCTTCTGTGGATTTTCAGATTTATTTTATTTTGGGTTTTTCAGGACAGAGTGGTTAGTGAAGGACAATTAACAAGAAAAAAAGTGACGTCTACATTAAGGCATGAAATCATGCAGGAGTTGAGGGGAAGTAAGAATAAAGTGTACAGAGGTCTAGAAGGTAGAAAGGTTGACTAAAAATATTCAAAGAAGGCAATAGGAAGAGCTAAGGGTACAGAAGTAGAAAGGAAAGCGATGCAAGATAAAATTGGAAAAGAGAGAAACCGAATGCCAGCATAACAGTAGGGTGACTACAGCAATAGCTCACAGGAGAGGCAGCTAAGGCCATGGCAGTGACAGTGGAAAAGGAGGATGTCTTTCTGACTTCCACATACTCAGTGTTCAATAACTACTGCATGACAACAGGATTTGAGGACTAACTGCTTATGTGGGGTAAAGAAAGAGAAGAGAAAATGGACTCTGAAGTTTCTAGTTTGAGTGATTAAATTGATGTAGTCTATATAATTTGAGATTGGAAATATAGTTGTTGACCAGATTTTGAGGCTAAATTAGTCAATTTAGTTTTGGACATAACTTGTTTAAGAAATCTGCCCGCCATCTTTCTGGCATTCCCTAGCTGAGTGGAAATATATCTGGAGCTCAAACATCATGGTGTTAAAGAGCAACCCTTGGGAGAATCTTCTCCATTATACCACCAGGTAGCAATTTTTCCTTTTCATGGAAAGCAAATGAAATTAACAAGTGGTGGCTATTTTCTATTTTTGTTAAGTAAGAGATTGACACTATGTGCTTGCCCTTTCCAAAAAGGTAGGCTGTTCTCTACATTAAGTGATTACACAACACATCTGCTAATCTCCTATTGAAAGCCATTTTACTTAGAAATCATGCTTGTTTATCTTTTTATGTTTATGCCTAACTAAATAACTTGTAGGCAAATATGTCCCTTTGAATATTGAATAAAGCAAAACAAAATTATGCTTGGATGTTTCTTAATTTCTGCAGAAGGAGGATAATGAAAGGAATCTGAACAACCCCTTCTCCTTGATGAAAGAGTTGCCCAAAGGAACCTGTCTTTAGACTACTAGAAAGATCCTTCTATATCCACTCTTTTCACTAAGCTAGCCCTGCCAGGACTTCGTAGAACACTGACACATCTCACCTTTGACAAAGACCTGAATGCAGCATTTCTTGGCATTTGTTTTATGGGACATTGAGGGAAAGTAAGAACATTTCACTGGATTTCATCTATTGATGCCCTGAAATGTTGTTCTGATTGCAGCCAGAGAAATCAAAGTATAGTTTAGCCGAGACAGGGAGCCATCCTTTATTTTAAAGTCCATTAGAACTTTCATAAAGACAGATATAGCATTTGAGTCAGAACATCATCTAGGCAAATAGAGCATTTGAGTCCATGAGAAAGAATAAAAAGAAGAGAAACAGAGGCAGAGAGAGGGAGAGTGGGGAGAGAGGGCAAGAGAGAAAGAAGGAAGGAGAGAGAAGAGAAGGGGAGGGGAAGAGAGGGAAGAGGGAAAAGGTTGAGATGAACAATCTAAACTGAATATTCTAAAGAAACAAAATTTTGCAGTGAAGAAGAGAAAAATGAAAGAGGTTCAAGGGAAGGTGATGAGGAATGGTGGAAAGGGTGAAGACAGAGGTGAGACCCTATATCTGACCATCATGAGTTCTTTAGTAATTTTGGGCGAACCACTTTATACACACATTCCAACTTGGATGCAATGGGAAAAAAATCACTAAGTTTAGAGATGATACTTATGAGAGTAGTGATAAATGTGTGACGAGACATGGGTGTGTGTGAAATATTTTAGGCTTTTAAGAGAATATCCGACTTTTACATCACAGCATATTCCTCTTAGCTCCATTTCTCTACTTGGCCTCAATAGCTGTGATAAGGTCTGGTGGGATGACAAAATTAGCCTCTTATAAAGAGTCTATTTCTCATTGAGCCCGTCCCTCAGTATTTTGAGTGGAGAACAGAAATCAAATACACAAGTTCAATGCATTTTAGTCATTCAGGTTAATTCTTTTAATACAGATATATTGGCCAGATAGATGACACTTATGTTTAATCATTTTTCAATTCCAGTTATTCTTAATCCTAATTATGCTTGACCTGATTTACAGTGAACAGAAATTCATTTCCAACTAAGTAAACAGGAACCATAGAGCTTTTGTTATTTGTTAGAACAAGCCTTGTTAAATAGCAAGCATCTGCTCTCCATTCCAATTATTGTTTGTAGGTTTTAAGGGTCTAGGTTAAGTAGAGTTGTCAGATTTCACTTTGTTGGATAATGAAGTCAGAAAATGAATTAATAACAGCAGCTCAAATCTGTCCCATTTTACAGCTTGCTAGTGCATCCATTAGCTCATTGGATTCTGATATTGCTGGGAGGAAGTATGTCTGGCTCTTCATCTGTATAATGGGGATAGGAATCATATCCTCCTCCTAAGGTTGTGGTGAGGATTAAATGATTTAATAAATGCAGGGAGCTTAAAATTGTGCTGGGCACATAGCAAATATTCAGTAAGTATTAGCTATTTTTTGTTGATCCTATTATTATGGTTATTAAGTTCATTGTACTTTGTAAAGTCTGTATCACACTGAGAGAAGAAGGACAGGAAAAAAAGATGATGAGACAGGGAGAGGGAGGGAGACAGGCAGGGAGATGAATGTAAAGAAGAAAGGATTAATATTAGACTTATAGTTGAGAGGATCTAAACCTTGCCTATTTGAAAAGGCTATTTGGGGTAGTGCCATGTCATTAAGGAAAGTAGATTGAAGCAGATATATTAAGGTGGTATTGATTAGCTTTGTAAATATCCATTCTCTTGCAGTCAGTAATGGGAGATTTTTTTTAGATTAGAAGGAATGTGAGAAGACAGGGCTTTCCAGGGATTAAATTGAAGGATTAGGAACCACTAACCATTTGTATGACCCTGTGTGTTTATAATTAATATGCCAGGGCCAGAGCCACTTTCTCTATAATGTGGACCTCAATAATGGTTTCTTATATTTATCTCGTGATGAGGCTACTAAAGTAAATTCAGAAAGGCATTTGGAATCTTTCACATAGGCTGAATATAATAATAAAGAGTTTCAACAGATTGTACTGTGCAGTTGTTTTTATTCGTTGTTTCTTTTGTTCTATCTAGCCTGAGTTTAAGTCCTCATCATGCCTCATCTGAATGCTTGTATAACTTCTCACTTTTCAGTTCTTCCTTCCTTCAATCTATGTGCCATAATACCAAACACAGATCTGATCAAATTAATCCTATTGCCCAATGAATAATCAAGTTTATCACTATAATATGGATTTCACAACCTGAGACTAGAAACTTTATTAAACCTTATTCATTATGTCCTCATCTTTATAAGACATTATTCATTATACCCTTGTCTTTATAGGGGTCATCCAGGCTAATTTGCCATTGCTGTTTTACCATCATTTGCTGTGTAACCTTGGAAAAATTGCTTGGCCTCACTCAGACTCATTTTCCTGATTCTAGCAGTGATTCTCAATCTGGGGTGATCATGCATCCCAGGGACATTTGTCAATGTCTGGAGACATTTTTGAATTTCAAAGCTGGTGGGGAGAAGTGCCATTGACATCTAATGGATAAAGGCCAGGGATCCTGCTAAGCATCCTACAATGCACAGGACAGCCCCCCACTATAAAGAATTATTCATTCTCAAATGTTAAAAGTGTCAAGATCGAGAAGTTCTGCATTATGGAGATCATAAACCTACTGACTCATGTGATTGTAACAGTTCAAAGTTAAGTACCATGCAGTACCTGGCATTTACAAACACTCAACACATGTTCATTTTTATTGCCTGTCCAATCTTATTTCTTGCTTTTCCTGATTCCCGTTTTTTATTTATTTAACAAAACCTTCCTTGCTGCTTCCTTTGTGCCAAGCCCTTTAAAAATATTCATCCTCAAACTGGCCCCTGAATTTACCTTAAGTTCATGCCCATTTTACAGATGCGGAAACAAAGAAAAGTTGACTATCTTGGCTAAAATTACACAGCTTGTAAGTTACAGATGTAACATTTGAACATTGACAGTCTGACTCCACAATCTGGGTTCTGACTACTGTGTTGAGCTGTTTTTCTATACCCTGCTGTCCTACATACCAGTCATTTCAGACTTCTGTTTAGTTTCATGATATTTCAAGCATTTTTAAACCGCTAAACAAGAAATGATAAGTTTTTTAAAAAGACAGGAACACATTGTTGTTTCTCTTAGAATCCCCTGTAAGTAGCATGGTACTTAGCATGAACTAGACAGTATATGAATAAATGAACCAAACTATCAGCTAGAGTTCTCTGGTATGGTTTGTCTTCTAGTCAGCAGTACAGGATCAGGAAGACAGTCCTTGGCCCTAAAGCAGATTAAGCCCACTGATCTACCAGGGGCTTTGTCTTTGTCCTCTACCATGGCTTCCATAGCCTGAGCTCCAACTACCCAAACTAATCAAAACTGACCCTAAATGATTTCATGTGTACTGATCCTCCCAGGGGCTCTCCATGTGGCTTGATGAAAATGCTTTTGCAAACACAGATGCACTTGTATTCCCGTCATTTGCCAATGAAGCAGGCACTAACAGGAACAGATTTTGGTTCTTCAGCATCAAAGAAATAAACATTTATATTATCTTTTTAGTAAATAGGTAGGACGATCACTGAAGCCTTTCTATCTGTTATTATTTTGTGACACAACCCTAACACATTAAGTTTAACTTTCTCCTTATGTGTATAATAATCCAATATAAACATTGTTCTTAAGGCCCAGAATTTGGATTAAGAAGTCTTAAGTTTAAGTCCCCAGCTCTGCTACTTCCAAACTGTGTGACCATGGCCATGCTGATTAACCTCTCTGTGTTTCTGTTTCTTCAATCTGAGAGAAAGGACATTAATGCATAAAGACACATACACACACCACATTCATGACTATTTCAAGGATCAGATAAGATAAAGTACATGAAAGCACCTAGAAAAGTTTTATTTAAAAAACTGTGAATTTAGTTAATATTAGAGAAGTCATGATCATTTTTGTGAATCCTCACAAAGAAATAGGTTAAAAGAATGATTCAGGGGACACCTGGGTGGCTCAGTCAGTTAAGTGTCTTCCTTCGGCTTGGGTCATGATCCCAGGGTCCTGGGACTGAGCCCAGAGTCGGACTCCCAGCTTAGTGGGAAGCCTGCTTCTCCCTATGCCTGCTGCTCCCCAACTTGTGCTCTCTCTCTGTCTGTCAAATAAATAAATTAAATCTTTAAAAAAAATTGAAAAAAAGAATAATTCAGGAGTGGTACCATAAAACACAACTAAAATAGCTTTAAAAATGGATCAAAAAGGGGCACCTTGGTGGCTCATTCGGTTAAACATCTGCCTTCGGCTCAGGTCATGATCCCAGGATCCTGGGATCGAGCCCCTCATCAGGCTCCTTGCTCAGCGTGGAACCTGCTTCTCCCTCTCCCTCTGCCTGCCACTCCCCCTGCTTGTGCGCTCTCTCTCTCTATCAAATAAATAAATAAAGTCTTTAAAAAAATGGACCAAAAAAAAAAAAAAAAACCAGCTAAACAGGACTAATGATAGTTGATAAGATGCTAAAAGTCTCGTATTTGAGAGCACAGTTGCAGTTTTCACTTACTCTTTTCATCTTTATCAAGATATTTGGTTTATGGATCCCCATTTTAGGAGTGACTCATCAATATGCTCGGTCCTATATTCCTCCTCCAAGTTGCCCTCTCTTCTACCTTCATGACAGACAGGGGGCATCACATATAAAGGACATTCCACCAACGATTCTACGTGTATACAGTCTTGTCCTCAATCACTCTTCACCTCTGAATTGATGATGTTCCTGAATGCAGACTTAGGTTTTATAAAATGTTTTGTTGTTGTCTTTGCATGCTTAGAGCCTGCTCTTAACAAAGACTTTCCTTAACCACACTTTAGTTAGGCTCATCTGAGCCCTTTTGGACATGACCCTGTCCTGGGCCTTCTCCTCAAGAGCAAGAATCCTGCTAAGTCAGTTTAGCAAGAATCTCCCACCCTATATATCTGATCATCCACAATACATTTTCATATTCGTCATTTTCCACTCTCCCCCAGGTGATATCTGACCCCTCTAGCCTGCCTTCAGCTAGAATCCTGTCCAACCTGTTTTAGCCAGAATCTCCCCTTATTTCTGAAATTCTTTTTTAGTAGTTTTCCATCTACAGACCCCTACCGTGCCCCTTAACTGTAAATTACTATTTTTCCTTGTATTTGGCGTTGAGGTCAATCTCTCTCTACTGCAAAATTCCATTTCAGGAGTCACTTGAATGAAATCTTCATTACTGTCTTTAACAAGTGCAGAATATTTTTTTATTTAGCACTCTGAATTTGATTCTCTGAATTAACCCTTTTTTAAAGATTTTATTTATTTATTTGAGAGAGAGAGAGAGCACTTTGGAGGCGGGAGGGACAGATGGAGAGGGAGAGAGAGAGAAGCAGACTCCCCACTGAGCAGGTAGTCCAATGCAGGATCAATCCCAGGACCCTGGGATCATGACCTGAGCCGAAGGCAGATGCTTAACCTACTGAGCCACCCCTGCTCCCCCTGATTCAGCTCTTTTAAACAGTAACTCTGTTTCACAGTCATGATTATGCTGCCTCATGCCACCCTTGAAGAAATGCCCACCTCTAGCTAGGTTCAAGTCAGCTCTCAGCTCATACAGGCTTATGCCATCCTCCAGACTGGGCACCAACACATTGCCCTCTTCCTAAAATTGTAATTCTCTTATTGCCAGTAAAAGAAAGTTAAATGCCAAGCTTGGTCATACATGTGGTGTTCTCTATGTATGTATTCTCATTTAAGAAAAGTCATGTACTCACATTAGAACCTTAAGATCATACAATAAAATTCACTCACTGAGAAGTCCTTTATGACTCTTGTTTCTACCCAACAAGAATTTTAAAATAAAACAAGAACTAGTTGAAGCCAAAGCAGTGCATGTGGCAGATGCTTCTGCAATAGTGTTTTCAAGCTGGAGTTTATAAAGCCCATTGCCTATATATACCACATCTTCTTTATCCATTCATATGTTGATGGACATCCTGGCTCTTTCCATAGTTTGGCTATTGTGGACACTGCTGCTATAAACATTGGGGTGTGGGTGTATATATGTAATATACATATATATAAAATACACACACACACACACACACACACACACAGGAATATTACGCAGCCATCAGAAAATGAAATCTTGCCATTTGCAATGACGTGGTTGGAACTAGAGGGTATTATGCTAAGTGAAATAAGTCAATCAGTATCATATGATCTCACTGATATGAGGAATTTGAGAAACAAGACAGAAGATCATAGGGGAAGGGCAGGAAAAATGAAACAAGACGAAACCAGAGAGGGAGACAAATCATAAGAGACTCTTAATCTCAGGAAACAAACTGAGGGTTGCTGGAGTGGAGGGGGGTGGGAGAGATGGGGTGGCTGGGTGATGGACACTGGGGAGGGTATGTGCTATGGTGAGCTCTGTGAATTGTGTAAGACTGATTAATCATAGACCTGTACCCCTGAAACAATACATTATATGTTAATAAAAAAAAAACAAAGCCCATTGCCCTCCTTTAGCATAAATTGCTAATATACTTCACTTATAATATCTGCAGGTTGCTGCACAAATTTTAGCTGCAACTCAGTCCTCAGTCTCAGATATCTGGGTATAGATGTTGGAAAATTAGAGCAGTCAAGCTAATCAGAAGGAGCCATTAGGACCCCCAACAGGCAGGATCACAAATGAGATGATTTCACCTCTGAACCCTTCTTGGCTAATTGACTTGTACCTGTAAAAGTCATCCTAATTCAAATTCAGTTCCTGAATTCTCATTCCTTAAGCTCTTCTAATTTGTAGCAAAATAAGCCAAGAGAGGTTTCATCAAAGGTCAATTTTCAGACTCAAAGTGGGTGAGCAATATCAAAGAGATCTATATAGACACAAAGTAAGGCTTTACTACTCCCAACTAATCAAAGAAAGGGGAATTTTAAAAGTGTGAGTTTTAGGCATTTTTAAAAGAAATTAAAATAAATATATTCTGAAGAGTACCATAATTTGAACTTTGTGTTGCTGGTTTATTGTCCAATGAAGATTCCTGTTCTCACAAACAAACAAGATTGATTTATAAACAGGAGCAGCAATCTGCATACTGTCTTTGTAGATTGCTCTTTTAACAGATTAAAAATTTCCCCTTTTAATCATGTTACCCAATATAGTTTAAGACAAACTATATAGCTAAAAATGAAACCAAAGAAAATCTCAGGATTTCAAACTCGAAAAATGCACAAGTTCAGTTTTCTTCTATAATCTTACATAGTATAGTTCAAAGAGAAATGGACTAGAAGTTAGAAGACCTGAGTTTTCTTCTCAGCTCCAAACATTATTTTCAAGTCAATTGTTTCATTAATTTATTTCTTCAGCAATTATTTATAGTGTTAATTCTGTGTTTTGTGCTGCTTCAGACATTAGAGATACAGAGGTGACAAAAAGAGCACACAATATTACGGATCTTAGCTGCACTTGGAAAAGACAGGACAATAAAAACAGTAAACATACATATATATAATTTCACATGGTAGCTAGTTACATATTTTTTTTATTTTTATTTTTAAAGATTTTATTTATTTATTTGACAGAGAGAGAGACACAGCGAGAGAGGGCGATGTGGGGCTCGATCCCAGGACCCTGGGATCTTGACCTGAGCCGAAGGCAGACGCTTAATGACTGAGCCACAGTTGCCCCCCCCTTTTTTTAAAATAGCAGTGCAAAGGGATAGAATGTGAAGTGTGAGGGTATGGGAAACCAGGATTCAAATTAATACAGGGTGATTAGGAAAACTCTCTAAGTAGATATTTGAGCTGAGCCTTGAATAGGAAGAAAATCCTATCAGCCTCAGTCTCCTTATCTGAAAAATGAGGATAACGATAGTACACATTCCATAAGTTTGTTTGAAGTATTAAGGTCTTGCACTGAAAATACTAACCAGTTGAATGATGGCACATTGTAAATACTCAACGATAATGGTTACTAAGGTTATTATTAGGCATTGCAATGATGATAAGTTTGAATATATTTAATATAATACAAATAATAAATGTTCTCTAGAGAGGATGGAGTCAGGTGGCATCACTGTTGAAAATAATTAAGAAACTAGGTAGAATGATGACAAAATAGTAAGGAAAAAACTAAAAAATCAAAAGCTATATCATCACCTATCACAGTTCTATTACCACTCATTATCATATTAGATTGAAAATACTGCTGCTTATTTATATAACATCTTTTATCTGAGCACCTTACTGTGCTTGGATCATATCTGGGGAGAAAAAACTATTAATCTCTGCTGATGTTTGATCAAAATAGGCTTTGTCAGTTACAACACTACAAGATGGAATCAGAATTACAGGTGAGCTAGAGTCTTGTGTTTTATACAGAACATGATTTTCTAACCTTTTAGAGCTCCAGCAGTAGCAAGATGTAGAATATGCATTTGTTTGAGAGACACAGATCTCTGAGTAACAATCATTCCTTGCCACTTACTAGCTATGTAACTTTTAAGAACATAGATACTTAACATCCTGAAGGCTTAGTTTTCCTATCTGTAAAAGGAAAACTGTAGTTCCTAATCACAGGCTGCTTTTGATGTCTAAGTGATAAAATAAATACAAAACCAACTAGCACAATGTTGGTGATAGAATAGTAAATGGAAAAGATGTGGTCCCTCTCTTGTGAAACTTAACCTAGTTGGAAAGAAAAACCCACACATAAATATGATTACAATTGGGCAAAATACCATGAGAAATAAAATAGCATAAAAATGATGAAATAATAATGAAAATATTGTGAAGAAGGCCGTGGACTATTTTTTTGGAGCATTGCCTTTTTTGAAATAAATTCAAAGAGGACAGAAGTCATGCTTCCTATAGTTACTTGGAGTAGGGCCTAACATAACAAAAATGTCATACTTAAAAAATTGATTTGATAAAGGCAACTGATTATTGCAGTTTCATAGTATAAACAGGTAAGGGAAATATAGCAATAGGAAAATAAAAAGATTACTAAGACAGAGTGTCTGCTCCATGCTTCAGTGAATCTAAAATCTCGAGGGAGATAGAAAGGAAGAAATACCCTTGGCCAAAGAACAGAACTCCTCTATCTGAAAAGATTGCCCTCTTACACAGCCTCTAGAGGAAAGAACAAAGACAAACAGATGCAAGGGAGAAAGAGAAAACCCACCTTGCCAGCAGATCAGCCCAGTCGGATTTGTCAACCAAAGAGGTTACTATTTTGTCAGAACCACATCCTACCCAGTGGCCACAGGAACAAGGCAGAATGCCACAACTGAATTAAGGGGGCACAAGTGTTGGCTTTGTCTCAAAAGGAGATGAAAAAAAGAAACGCGTGCTGACCTTCTGAATTCGGGGAGTCCAGGTTTCAGAACTTCACATCCATTTGTAAATAACTTGTGAAGTACTCCAATTTACTTGACAAGTATAGGCACAACTGAATGAACTTTCATAATTGCCAAGTAAGTCTTAGGAGAGATGTTGTCTACTGTTAATTACCTCTCTTTGTTATTTTTCCCTTAGATATTTACCCACCTAAAGAATAAAGGTCCTCAGCCACCCAAACCAAAAGTAAGATAGAAGGTCCTTTTCCTATTAAGAAAGAGTCAAAGATTTTGCTTACATTACTTCCACAAATGCATAACAAAGACTAAAAGAAACCATAGGGCCCCAGAAATTGTCCATTTTTCTCACACATGGTAGGGGCTTAAAAGTCATTATTGAATAATTGACCCTATTTCCTGAGACTAATTGTCCAAAGAGTATGTTTATACACTTTCTGGTAGCCTGTTTAATATCCTGCCACTGCAATTGTGAAAAACAAAAAGAAATGGCAGCTAGGAATGGGAATTTTTCTGTTATGTGTTTTTTTTAACACTACAGATTTCACACATACACATAAATTGCATTTTCTTCAAGCAAATTTACTAGTTTCTGTCACTCAAATGACTGTTCTTGTTTCCTCAGAAAACTCAAACTACCTGTCTAATCGAAGCAGTAGTTTTCTTGCAACATAATATAAAACATTTTGGCGAAGAGCAACCCCAGTAATAAAAAAAAGAATTAATGAATATGACAAATACTTCATTAACCTTCTATTCTTATCCTTATGATAGAAAGCTACGTAAAAATACTTTTGAGTCTTTTTTTTTTTTTAATAAGGTAAGGAGTCAAGCAGATACCTGAAATAGAAATCCTGAGATTCTTTTGAATGTTGATTCCATTCAAAGAGTATCCAGTGATGTGCTTTCTATTTTTTGAGGATAGATGAGATTGAAAGAAGTGGATTGAAAGAGAAAAGTCACTGAAGTTGGTAATAACAATAACAACATTTTTATTAGAGGCTAAAGAAAAGTTCTCAGACTCAGAAAATTATTTTGTGAATCTTAAAGGTACATAAGAACATAAGGTACATAAATATCTTAAAGAAACAAGGCAGATGGGACAGCATTAGTAGTATCTGTCCTCCACTTCCAATTCATAGGGCAGAGGAGAGGGGCCTCCCACTGTTAGCATCTTTATGTTCCCTACACTTCCTTTGGCAGAGGAATGCTATCAGCCTTCATTTCTGGATATCATTAGTCCTGAAGTCAGATACATTTTGGCAATTGTGGATGACTATCCCACAACCTTAAAGATACCTAGAGAATCTAGCAGAAGTTCCTGAAATAAATATTTAGGCTTTTAAATTATAGACTGCAAAGGCTATAAAATTATAACAATAATACCAAAAGAATTAGTCTCTCTTCAAATCACAGCATGGTGGGATTTGAACAAAGAATATTTTCAAAGGAGCAACATTCTCTGGTTTGGTATAATTTACATGAAGTAAGTGTAAGCAACCTATATTTTTATCCAGATCAAAAATTGTGTGTATCATATTAATTACTGTAAAAAGCTAATCATTTTTTTAAAAAGGAAAGATAATGTCTATGAGTTTTTGTTTGTTTGTTTTCATTTTCTAGTCATTTGTTATCAGGAAGATTTTTCCTGTTAAAATCCACAAGTTTCCAAAAAAGCTGCATTTGGAAATATGGAACATCTTGGTGTGCAGGCAGTGTAGTATAGTGATTGAGTGTTAGACTTTGCAGACTAGTCAGCCTGATTTGTACTTTAAGCTGCATGAATACTAGCTCCATATTATGTCACACTCACTTATTTTCTGTGTTAGATACAGTGTATTCAATTGACACTCCACCTCTATTCCCACTTCTTCTTAGGATGCCTCCCTTTGGAGTAGAGGCTGAAAGACTGAAAACGACATTTCCCAGATTCCCTTGCAGCAGGATCTGGTGACAAATTAGGATCAAGCAGGAGATTGCACTCACAGAAGTTTTTAAAAGTAAAGGAGAGATCATGTAGACCATATTTTCATTGCACTTAGTTTTGTTTTGTTTTATTTTGTTTTTGCTGGTTAAAAATATAGAAAGGAGAGCTTTTTCTGCAACAGTGCACCCTAGTATCTAGATCTGTAAGTTTAAAGAGGGGATCACAATGGCTTCAGAAACTTCCTGGTCCTTTCTTCCACTTCCAGCTTTAGCTGTATGTTCTTTTAATCAAGAGCTCAGCAGAGACCTCCTGATCCCCCACCTTTCCCCTGGAGATCAGCCCTGTCCTGTTCTGTTTGTTGAACATTGTTCCCAGAGGCCCCACCTAGAGCCCACTCCTCCCACTTTTCAGTGATTTTTATAAGCACCTAAATCCACGTGTTAAATCCATTTCTATTTAAACTCTCTTAAGAGTTTAGCTCCCTCATCTATAAATTGGGGCAGATTGGGTGTTTACTTAATAAGGGTGTTTCAAGAATAAAGT